>NC_138897.1:1200200-1400200 GCF_965194825.1 Balaenoptera physalus | reverse complement strand
TGTCTGCCGCGTCTGCCCTCGCGGACAGCAGCCTATCCCCCGGCCTCTGCAGCCCGGTCCTCCCGGCCGGCGCAGAGCAGTTCAAGGCCAAGTTTCCCTTTGGAGGGCTGCTTGACTCTATGCAAACGTCCGAAACCTCCAAGCTGCAGCAGCTGGTGGAGAACATCGACAAGAAGGTGACGGACCCCAACCAATGCGCCATCTGCCACCGCGTGCTGAGCTGCCAGAGCGCCCTGAAGATGCACTACAGGACGCACACGGGCGAGCGGCCCTTCAAGTGCAAGATCTGCGGGCGTGCCTTCACCACCAAGGGCAACCTGAAGACGCATTTTGGGGTCCACCGCGCCAAGCCGCCCCTGCGCGTGCAGCACTCCTGCCCCATCTGCCAGAAGAAGTTCACCAACGCCGTGGTCCTGCAGCAGCACATTCGCATGCACATGGGGGGGCAGATCCCCAACACGCCGCTGCCCGAGGGCTTCCAGGGCGCCATGGACGCCGAGCTGCCCTACGACGAGAAGGCCACGGACGCCCTGAGCGGCTACGACGACGACATGGACGAGAACTCCCTGGAGGAGGACGCAGAGCTGAAGGACACGGCCGGCGACCCGTCCCAGCCGCTGCTGGCCTTCCCAAGCTCCTGCCCGCCCTCCCCGCCGTCCGTCATCTCCAGCATCGCCGCGCTGGAGAACCAGATGAAGATGATGGACTCGGTCATGAGCTGCCCCCAGGTGACGGCCCTCAGGTCCCTGGAGAACGGGTCCGGGGAGAGCGACCGTCTGAGCAACGACTCCTCGTCGGCCGTGGGCGACCTGGAGAGCCGGAGTGCGGGCAGCCCGGCCCTGTCCGAGTCCGAGTCCTCCTCGCAGGCCCTGTCGCCCGGGAACAGTAACAGCGAGAGCCTGCCTTCTAAGTCCCCGGGCCTCGGCGCCCAGGAGGAGCCGCAGGAGACGCCACTGAAGACGGAGAGGCTGGACAGCCCGCCCCCCGGGCCCGAGAACGGGGGGGCGCTGGACCTGACGGCCCCCCACCCCGGCCGGCCGGCCGTCAAGGAGGAGGCCCCCTATGGCCTGCTGTTCCTGAGCCGAGACCGGGGTAAGTGTGCGAGCGCTGTGTGTCGTGTCTGTGCGAAGGCTTTTGCTTGCAGGAGCGCGCTGCAGGTCCACCTCCGCAGCCACACCAAGGAGCGGCCGTTCGTCTGCGCGGCCTGCGGGCGCGGCTGCTCCACCCTGGGTAACTTAAAGCAGCACTTGCTGACCCACAGGTTGCGCGAGCCGCCTCCGCACTTGCTTGACCCCAGCTTTGCTCTAGGTCCCGGCCAGGGCACCCCGAGCCTGGGTCCCGGCTGCGCGCCCGCCGCGGTCAAAACGGAAGTGAACGGGCACAGCAAGGCCGGCCCGCCGGCCGAGGGCCCGCCGCTGCCGGCTCCCATCCAGGTGCCGGCCGGGCCCCCGACGGTGATGAGCCCCGGCCTCGCACCCATGCTGGCCCCGCCGCCGCGCCGGACACCCAAGCAGCACAACTGCCAGTCGTGTGGGAAGACCTTCTCCTCGGCCAGCGCCCTGCAGATCCACGAGCGCACCCACACCGGGGAGAAGCCCTTCGGCTGCACCATCTGCGGGCGAGCCTTCACCACCAAGGGCAACCTCAAGGTGAGGGCCGCCCGGGAAGCCCCCGCGTCCGCCTCCCGTGGTCCTGGCCAGGGGCACGGCCGCTGCGGAGCCCCCGAGAGACGGCGCGCGTGTGCCTGTGTGGCGTTTGGTGTGCGCGCGCTTGCGTGTTATGAGCGCCGTGTGTGTGCCTGCGTGTGCACGTCGCCTGTGGTGCTCCCACACGTGTCCGGTGGCGGTGAGGAGCTTGCCTTCCACTCGGGCCCGGCCTCCCCTTGAGGGGCTGGTGGTGCCCGTGTGGCTGCAGGGCGTCGGGCTGACGCACGCTGGCTGACAGGGCAGGCCCAGGGCCGGCGCTGCCCGGAGGCCGTGGGATGCTAATACCAAGAGAACCGGGCCTGTAGATGCTCACAGGTGACGCAAGTGATGCAAATCCCGCCCCGAGGCCAGGGGTCCGATCTGTGGTTTTGTCCACGTGGCCCCCACGAGGGCCCAGCGGGCATCTGGGAGAAGCTTCCCAGCCCGAGGGCGGGGGGAGGGGAGGACAGTACAACGACGTCACGTCACGTTCGCGTCTGAGATACGGCCACGCTGCCTGTTTTCCCCGGAGGTGTGGAGTGTGTGGCCGGGCACCGAGGACCCATCCTGGGCTGTGCCCACAGCCTCAGGGGAGTGTGCCGCTTTCCAGCCCACGTCAGGCACCTGCGTGGGTCTCAGTGACCCCTCAGGGACCTGTGGCCTCCACCTGCTGGTAGGATGAAAGCCGCCTGAGGGCTCTGCTGACCACAGGTGCCCAGGCGTTCCCGCCGTGCCTGGGAGAAAACCAGACACGGGCACAGTGAAGCCAGGAGTTCTGAGTATAAGCCAACTTGGGGGGCGGGACAGGAGCTTTGGGGCCCTCTGGGTGGCCCGTGGGTCTGACGCCTTAGGGGGAAATGATTCCATCAAGCTGTGAGCTGAAAGGGACATCCGTTAGCTTGTAGGGCGGCTTGCTTGCTCTGTGTACTTGACAAAAGGAAGTGTTGCAGGTTCAAATATAAGATGCTCAGAAAAGCTCACCTAACAAGTTTGTTGTCCCCAGCGAATGCTTAGGCTGGGGAAGAGGGGAAGGAAAGGAGCTGGAAGGAGTCCCCGGGTCCCCGGGCGTCTCTGTGACCCCAGGGCTGGGCGCACTCACACCGGGGTGTGTCTCATGTTCCCCGCAGGTGCACATGGGCACCCACATGTGGAACAACGCCCCTGCCAGGCGCGGCCGCCGCCTGTCGGTGGAGAACCCCATGGCCCTGCTGGGTGGTGACGCCCTGAAGTTCTCCGAGATGTTCCAGAAGGATCTGGCCGCAAGGGCCATGAACGTGGACCCCAGCTTTTGGAACCAGTATGCCGCGGCCATCACCAACGGGCTGGCCATGAAGAACAACGAGATCTCTGTCATCCAGAACGGAGGCCTCCCCCAGCTCCCAGTAAGTCTCGGGGGAAGCGCGCTCCCCTCCCTGGGCTCCCTGGCTGCCGGGCTGGACAAAGCGCGGCCTGGCAGCAGCCCGCCCATCGCGGGGCTGGACAAAGCCAAGTCGGACGCGGGAGCCGGCCGGCCGTTCACGCGGTTCATCGAGGATAACAAGGAGATCGGGATTAACTAGCCGCGTCCCTGCCCTGTGGGTCCCCTTCCCCGTTCACCCAGAGCAGGAAAGACGTCACCGGGTGGCTGCCCGAGGTGGCCTCACCCACTGCCCGGTGCGCCTTTCGCGGTGAGCCTGACCGTCCTCGAGAACTCGGCAGCCTTTGCAATAGATTTAAGTCAAAAAGAGACGTCCTCGGAGAGCCACCTTGGGAACAGAAGGGGCTCAGAGCACATCCATTCCGTCCCTCCAAAGCCCAGCAGTGCCCAGAGGGGGCTCCCCACCCTATTCCAGGAAACTCGTTCAGTGGTTTTGTTCGAATTAGTTAGAAACTTGAACTCTGTCATTAGAACTCTTATCTCGAAGATGTGGTCTAGTGCTCTCGACGCTGTGTATCATGGCAGTACCTTCGTCTGTAGTATTTATGATGTTAAGATGATGCGGGTAACAGACAATACAGCCCAACTTTAACGGAAGCTTTTGTACTGCAGAATACATCTGGCTGTGTGAGTTTTGTTTTTTAAAGCAAGATTTGTTTTACTATAAATAAGTGGGTTATTTCCATGCAGGCAAAATTGTGAAGTTCTGTTAGGAAAGAGCATGCTTTTCGTGTGCAAGCACCTGTCAGTAACAAGCCTTTTTTTTTTTTTTTTTTTTTTTTTTTTTTAATTTAAATGTTTGTAGCTGCTATGTGGATAGTGTTCTCTAGTGTGGTGTGTAGCCCAGCAATTGGGAACAAGTTACAGACAGACACCACCGTGAATTATTCACAACGTTATAGCAGTTGTGAGTAAATATTTCGCATTATCAAAGCTGTACAATAAAAAGGTAATGTTTGTATAATGTGGTTGAAAACTCTTAATTTATACTCTTGCACTTTTAGTATTTTGTATTAGGGAGGTTTGTCTATAATTGGAAAATTTTAAAAGATGTTAATTATTTTATAAATAGTACTTTGATCGAAGGAAAATGAAGAGAAAAAAAAAAAAAAAAAAAGCTGTTACAGTCTTAGGTCAAACGATATGAGAAATCTGTGCTCCTTAACCGGAAAAGCCACCAAGACTTGTCAGTTCCTCAATAAACTAGGGCCTGCTGTTTCTTAAATTAAATGATTTAACTTTTCTACAAAGCCCATTTAAAAACTTGACCACCCTAAGAAAACTTTGATGAATTCCTTAGGACTGTGACACCAGTACAAGCCAGGAAGTAACCAAGAGGGCGCCGCGCAGGTATGATGTTACCGTAGCCTCTGCTCTCTTTCTCACGCGCCCCCCGAACGAGAGTTTGACTGCCTGCGAGGCCTGCTTTTGTGCTCAGTAAACTGCAGAGAGGTGTCGGGTGTCAGGCAGTATAATCAGTCATAACTGGGACGTTTTTCTGAGTTCCTGATTTATTTATTATCTTCTCAGATGAAAACAAAGCACACTGTCATCTGATCAAAGTACAGTCTCGTGCTGGTGATTCTGTCCATTGCCCCGTGTCAGGAAAGGGCCCTGGGCAGGTGCCGGGCGGCGGGGCTGAGCCAGGCCCACACAGAAGTGTTGTGTGCTCTACCTCATTTTGTGCATTGCAAGCACGTTGGAGTCTGAGACCGTGAACTTCCTCTGGCAGTGCTGTCCCAGGTCGTCGTGGGTGGCCGGGTGACAGTGCGAGGGGCTGAGTCCCCGAGGAAGCAGTCGAGCCTTCTCAGTTGAAACCGAGAAATAGGACCATCTTTCCAACACAACCACAGCAACAAGTCACATCGTGTCACTGAACAGAGTTTCAAAGACTCACAGATAAGCAGACCTAGCAGTGATCTCTGTCGGAAATGAACCCTGAACTCTCCAGCTCTGTTTCCCACGCAGGTGGGATGGAGTGTGCCGGGGGGCACCCCCTCTTCCCACGGGATGGGTCGGGGGGTGTCCCAGCGTCGGGAAGAGAAAACTGAGGTGCTCGGTGTCGCTGTGTTTCAGCAGTGAATGTTCTTATTATTTATCTGTGTCCTTTTTGGTGTGATTTTTTTTTTTTTTTTTTCCTTTTTGGTTAGTATTTGGTACCATGTAGTGTTCTCTCCTCGCAAAAGGGTGTGTATATAACGTAAGAAAAGAGAAATGTAAAGTGCTGTAAATAAGATGGCTCGTGACGGGACAGTGAGATTGTCCCCACCCTGTGCTCAGGGCGAGGCCGTCCCTCTCCGCATGGTGAAGAGACACTATTTTTCTATTGCAACACCGTGTAGGGCCAGGGGCCTCCCTGAACCAGTGGAGAATTGTTACCCAGATCCAATATTTTTTATGATGAAATCTGTGGCTTGACACATCTACTGATTGAAATGGATGTCTTAGTCTAGGTTCCTATTTTTGGCATATGGAATTGAATAAAATGCAGGATGTAATATTATTTCTGAATGGCGTTCCTTGATTATTCTAATGGAGAAAGTGGAATTTGAGGTTATGGTCATTGATGGTGGATGTATATTCGTGGTGTTTCTCCAAGGAAAGTCACTGAGTTCTGACAGCTTAGATTTATTAAGCCATATCTAAGCGTGTCTTGATTGGTCTCGAAATTTTCATGTTTCACCTTTTTCTAAAATAAAAATGCAGCCTCCTAACTGTGGATTTTTTTTTTTTAATTTATGTCTTTGATGGAAGAAGATGTAGTAGAAAATGCTTAATTATTAGAGACTATTGGCGGTGTCCAAAAACGACTACATTCTGAATTACCATCCCATTGTCGGCATTGAGGGAAAATATCGGCTCTTCGGGTCCCTTGAAAACTAAATCGCTGTGCCTCTAGTGACAAGTTGGGAGGGAGGTGTAGGGAGCACAGTGTGGCCGCTGTCGGCACCCTGCGCCTGCGAGTTCCAGATGGAGGAAGCCCTTCACCTGAAAAGAAGCTTTACCTTGCCGATAACATTTGAGAAGACTTAAAACTTTAAATCATTTAATAGCTCCTGGATTACAAGATATACAATCCATTTCTTCTTTTTAAAAAATAACTACTGATACCTGGGAAATGCTGGGTGATTTTGAAGGCGCGATAAGGTACTAACCACTAAACTAACTGCCCAGCCTCCCAGCAGGTGTCGTATAATCATAAGCCTTAGGAATTAAACCCTGTTGATTGCCCAGCTAGAGAGAAATCATGAGATACAAACCTCAGATAGTAAAGTGACTTTTTTTTTACATATGGTAAGGAAATAGCAAAGATTTCTACAATCATTTAAAGTAATTAATATAAGTTAAAATGCAAGGGAAAAGAAAAGAGATTTACTTCTTATTTCAAAAACGTTTCCAACATAAAACCAGAGGTGTTCGGGCTTAACGAGCCTGGGTATTTACTTCTTTCTGACATCAATTCTGGCTGCTCAGACCATCTATCAAAGAATCATGAATGCCAACAATCCCTAAAAATTATTTGTTTAAATATATTTCTATTCTGAGTTCATTACAGGAACTGTTAACATTTCAGACTAATCAAAAAATATTGCTTAAGGGCTAAAAAGCAATTGTTTTTAAACCCTCACTGTTTAATTTTGTCCCCGTGGAAGCTTGAAGGCGGCCTGGGTTCCCTGCCTGCTTTTCCTCTGTGCTTGGCAGACAGCGCCCAGCTCCTGCTTCGGCTTTAAGAAGCTGCAGCAAACATCAGGGGTGTTTCTTTATTACCGGGCTGCACAGAGGTTTCCAGCCCAACCGCCTTCAACTCGCTGTATTTATTTTGGCTGTCTGTCTAAACCGCGGAAGTCCAAACCCCTCATTTCTTTCCTCTGGTGCATGCTTGCAGTGGATAATAATGTCACATACGTGTAATTCTGTGTCCTGCCTGTCACCTTGCGAGCATGCCTGCCAACCTGTGGGCCTCGGGGTTCAGTCTTTGTATTTAAAATCCTGTGCTCATTTGCTAATTACCGGCACTGAGGCACTCGTTCATTCCTTCAAGAAGTTTTTTAGGGACACAGTGCTTCTTTGAAAAACAGAGGCTGTGAAATGTTTCTATCAGCAGCAGGTCTCTTGGCTGATTTTTAGCTACAGAAAGATTTTATCTACAAGATATTCAATACAAAACTAGGAAAAAAATTAAGTCCCCCTTTTCTTTTGCACTTAAGTGGGAAATACTGCATATTGTTTCAGCATTTTTTATGAAGGGAAAACTTTAAAATGAAATCACCATAGAAACATTGTCCTGCCGTTCTCCTGTCCACAGTTCTGTGCCAAGTCACCAGGCGTGAGCGTGTGGGCATTGCCCCGAGTGGCCCAGGTTGGCTGCTCCGCGGTGAGGCTCGGGCAGGGGACAGGTGGGGACAGGGCCAGGCTGCCCCCTTGCCTGGCTGTGCCCTGTGAAAGCTGCAGACTTCCCTCCCTGCTCCGCTTCCTGATCTGTAACAATGGGGGAGAATTTGATCCTTAAAATTTCCACTTCTAAGAGCCGGTGTTTTTTTTTTTTAAGGAACTACTACTAATGTACATCTTTCTTTTCCCCCCAAAATTCACTAGGCAGACTAATTGACGGTATTTGTACAGAGAGAAAATACAAATGATTACCTAAGAATATAAATATTGAAAAATCTATTACAAATGACTTTGCTAAAGAAAATATGTGGAATCATATTTGGACCATGAAAAATATGTTGGTATCTTTGATTTTTTTTAAAGCATTAAATTTATTGAAGCTTTTTAAAATGCAACTATATTTAAGGTAAAATAAAGTCAATCTCTGTGAACATTATGCTGACTGCACTTTCTATCAGAAAAGAGACTTTTTTAAATGGTTTGATTTTTGTCCTGTGCACTGTACACCTCACATGCAGCGCCTCGTTGAGGTAATTAATATACGTCTATCTATACATCGATACATTCAAAAGAGGATGCAGTTAAAAGCAGGTGTTATCTCTCGTTCTTTTAGCGAAAGATTGAGAACCTAACTATTAACATTGGGTGTGCTGTCCTGATTTATAACCGCATCAGCGGTCTGTGGTCTGACTTCTTTGGAAGCCTTAGAGAGTGTACTTGGGGGGCTCTACCTCACCCCCTTACGGCTGAATTCAGGGTTGCACTGAGCGCCGCACCCAAGCCAGTGGGAGATGATCAGAAAGTTGGTGAGACAGGAAAGAGAGGAAAGGGGTGTCATTGATGTAAGAGTACATTCGTGTTCTGTTCTATCAAAGGTTCTCTACGCCACTAAATGGAAAACATGATTCATAAGCCCCCTGAAGTAAAGGGATCTGTGCGTATCCGTGTGAATCACTCACTGTATCTGATTCAAACGTGGAAATAAATGTCTGATTACCATAGTCCCAAATGTGCTTACTTGTGAACATGGGAATTTTGCAAACTCCCCCAAACACTTTCTAAGCTGGTCTGATGCGCATATTTTTAAATCACAGTATTATCTATAAATTAGGAAAGTTGCAGAAGTGTGAGTTCCTTCACGTTCCATCTGGCACTTTCAGTGCTCACTGATTCCATTTATTAATTTTCTTTCTGGCTTAACCTCCAGGACACCTGAATTTTCATAACTTTTTACAAGTAGAGACATAAATATTTAAATGACCAAAGTTGTCACATTTCTTTTATAACTGGCTTATCTCTTGATTATATATATGTTATAAAGCATTTCTATTTTATTTTACTTTTTCTATTTACGGTATCAAGGATAGCTTAGGAAAAGCTCTCGTTATGACCTAAACTTACCCAGAAGAAGAAATATGTCACACCTGCCCACAAACGCCACCGCTGAGGAAAAACAAGCAGGCTTAAAAAAAATATTTTCCACCCTTCTGATGGTGAAAGTTTTAGGGATACACAGTAGGAAAAGCATATAGAAACTTCCCCGCACATTCAAATAATTGAGAGATAAGTTAGATTTTGAATTCATTTTCCTTCACTAATAAGCCTAGAGTTGTTTGGTTTTTTCCCCTAGGAAATCGGCTGGTCTAGGAACAGTTCTTGGGGTAATGATTGTGCTTGAGAGCAAGAAGCATGAACATTTCCTTTAGATTTTGTCTTTCAGCATTTCCATTCTTTATTTGGTTTCTTGTTTGGGGCTTTTTGTTTTGCTCTGTTCGTGATGTTTAGTAACAGAGCTTTAGGTGCTGCCCCTAAATGCAGAGGCAATATGGGTAGGGGTTTGGGGTCACTAAGAAAAGAGTTCTGGAACCCAGATGTTTCCTATTTGGGACTTTAAAAAATTGTAGATAATTGAAAAGAGGTTAGGTGCTGTGAAGGCGTTCTCTTCTAAAGGTGAACAATTCACTTATGTGACATCGTTTGCAGACACTTGGGCTGAATAAGTCACCCAGCCAGCGGATAATTTCACCCCCAAAATGACTATAGCTCTTTATTTACTACATATGGAGAAAAGACCACCAACTTACAAAAGAAGCCAATCTTGAAACTGTACCAGCAGTGGAAATAAACACTAACAGAGACATAAAGAATATAAAACTCACCAACATCTCAGAGAGTTTTATAGCTGCATTAACCTCATAGATTTTCAATTAAGAGCTATAGGCAATTTAGGAAAATGAAGTTGATCAATAAATATTTGTAAATGATTAGCTTTTCCTGAGAACAACTACACATTTTTCATAACCTCAGTACATTTTATAGGACTTGAACAAATCCTGGCATATTGTTTAAGGTAATGAGTCTCCCAATTCATTTGTTACAATGAACTCCTTCCTCATCTACTGAAAGACCCTTCCTTTATGTTTCTCCCTTTGCATTGCCGTCCCTTATCCAGAGTTTATCTCCTGGCTTGGTGTTTCTGTTTTTTCGACTTATGTTTTAACACTTTTGTCAACTGTTTTGCTGGAAAATAGTAGGAGAGCAAGTTATAAATTAAAAATCATAATTCGGGGGAGTTCCCTGGTGGTCCAGTGGTTAGGATTCGGCGCTTTCACTGCCGTGGCCCGGGTTCAATCCCTGGTCGGGGAACTGAGGTCCCACAAGCCACGCGGTGCGGCCAAAAAATAAATAAAAATAAAAATCATAACTTGGTTATTTTCAAGGCTGGTCCCTGAGGCTAAGCTCTGAGCTGAGTCATCTTTCTCTTCCACTGGGCTGAATTACTCAGTTTTAGAAATATAGACTCTGTCTTCGAAGAAAGGAAAATCGTGGCTGGACTTGGTATTAACTGAAGACAAATTGAAAGTTTTCTCACAAGTCCTGAAAAGGGAAACTCAGAGATGAGTTAGCGTCTTGACACCCTCCCTTGTCTGCGGGCTTCACTTTGGCTCAAACAAAGCATCCTCTGTGGTGTTGAGGACTTACCTGGGGAGCCCCGTGGAGCCAGCTGAGAAATGCGTCTGCATGTCTGTGCAGGGAGGGGGTGAGAGACAGACAGAGACCCGTGCACCGCAGGGCCCATGCGTCTGCTGCCTGGAGACCCAGACTCTTGCTCCCCCGGGACTGATAAGATCCTGAAGACGACAGTGAACGGGGACCCAGTAGTTCATTTTGCCTTTCTTGTGTGGTTGATGGTATCTGACTTGATTCGCTTTGGGTGCATGAAGGGAATAAGTGTAGGCTATTTAAAATTATAAGTGCATTAAAATAGTACTTGTAATCACAGGAAAAAAAGTGCCACCATACCCCAAATCAAGCCTTAGTGAATGAACTACAAAGAGAACATAAGTACAAGATCTTGAAGAAAAATGGCATTGCCTGGCCCTTGATAAAGCTCACTTTTTAAAATATTCTTAAACCCCAATGTTCATCTCAGTCAGTGATAAGAACTAATTTAAATTGTTTTGATCTTCACTATTTTGTAGAAATTTCTACTTTATTGATAAGCTGTATGTGCCTGAAAAAGCAACCCTTTAAGAATCAACTTTCTAAGGACATGCACTTAATTCAGCTTAGCAAATACCTGTTTGTCCAGAATAACAAGTTCAGCTTTTTGAGCAGAAAATAAAGCTGAGCTTAATTATTTTATTACTGCATACTCCCTGAGGTGAGAAAATGCTAGTTTCCCTAAACTTTGTAGGCAGAGAAAACAGTCTGCGTATGTTTACAAGGGCAGCTTGGTTGTTAATGTTGGAAAATATTGTGTTTCACATGCATTTAAAAATTGCGTATTCGGTATGATTTGTATTTACCCTGCTTTTGTAATTAAAGAGACAGGAGCTTTTCTTTGGATGCGTGGGAATTCCATTAGCAGAGCGTTAGGTGTGAACGCAGCCTCCTCTTGCTTCCAGACGAGGCCCTGTTACACAGACGTGTAGGAACCTTCTCTCTCCCCAGCAGTGACATCACGTCCCCACCTGCTGCTTCTCTAGGAGCTGCGGGCGGTTACTTTCCATCCCTGCCCTTACTGTAGCCTGGGACCTTTAAGGTAGAGTCTGTTTCCTTTAGAAACGTGAAACCAATCTTGAAACACTGCAACCTTTCTAAACATATAAAGTACAATACTTTCCAAAATTAACAATAAAATGGGGTGCAACACAAGTCCTCTGGCTCTTGGACGCAAAGACGCCCCTGGGTACCTGACGCTGCAGGGATGGAGCGCGGGTGCCCTCCTGGCTTCCGGCGGCTGCGCTCTGCCCCCGCACCCCCGTGCCACCTCCAGGGCCCTGGCGGGGAGGAGACCAGCCTCACGGCTCCGCCTCCTCCTCCCAGAATCCCCCGCGCCCCGGGTTCTGCCCCCAAAACGCTGCGTCCTCGCGCGTCGGCCCCTGTGGACGGGCCGGGCCTCCCCTGCGGGAAGAGCTCAGGCAGCCCGAGCGTCCCCAGGTGCGGGGTCGCAGAGGCTTGCCTTGTGTGGGCATTCAGGGCGCCCTCAGCGCCCGTCCCCGGGTGCGCACAGCGCGTTAGAACTGGGGACAGCAGAGCGTGGTGGGCAGGGCGGCCCTGAAGGCGCAGGAAGCCGCACGCAGGAAGCCGCACGCCCACCAGCTGCCCGGAAGCGACTCGGAGCCCAAGGTCGGGCGGCCCCAGAGGCGGCCCAGGCGCGCGCAGGCTCCACCTCGCCCGCGGGGGGTCCTCCCGCAGGTGCCGGGCCGGCGCCGCCGCCTCCCCCGGCTGCTGCCCAGTGGCGTCCCGTGGGTGGGAGGGTGCGCCCTGGCCGCCTGGGAGCCCCGCCGTCTCGGGCAGGGGCCTCTGTCTCCACTGGGGTGACCTGAGCCCACCTCTTGGGCAGTTTCCCGTCTGCTGGCCTCCGGAGATCCTGCCACAAAGACCACCGGTGAGCGTGCGGGGACGGTGTGGGCTCGGTGAGGCCTCTGCGGGCTGGGGGGTCCCGGGGGGTCCGCAGGCCTGGCCGTGTCGAGGCTGAGATCGTAGAATGAGCCGTGGGCACGATGAGGGCCGCTCGGTGGCCGTGAGCTCTGCCGGGAGACGGTATGAGGCGGCGTCAAGTTTCACGCGCACGCACACACTGAAATTCCCTAAGGTCCACGGTCAGCTCTGCCCATCCCCATCCCCCAGGGCAGGGGGCTTCCCTGGGGTGACCTTTACGAAGTGAGAACCAACAGTGTTTCCTCTTTCCTCTTTCTGATCTGGGGTCCGCTCACTAATGAGCCACACTAGTTAGCTCTAGTCACTGAACAGAATTAACCTACAAAATAAGGGCAAATTATAATACACGTACGCACAGCGTAGAGGGCGGGATTTGAGCAAGAAAAGTCTGTGCCTGGGACACGTAAGGGTGATGAACGCAAGCAAAACATCTGTTCAAGCCTATAACAGTCCTGACTCCATTCAGGAGATGAGAGGTAGATAATAGGTAGGTAGGTAGATAGGTCGGTAGGTAGGTAGATGGATGGATGGTAGATGGATAGATGATGGACAGACGGATGATGGACGGATGGACGATGGCTGTTTCCTGTACTGTTGGAAGGAGTAGAAGATGAATGAAATTCACTTCCTGCCCTCCAGAAGCGGCATTTAGGCAGGAGACACGCCCTGCTCAGACCACGCTGATGCCCCCCCCCCGCGCCGTGTTATTTCACCCTCCACCTTTCACACCTCCCCCTCTTTTCGGTGAGTGTTCTGTCAAGCTCAGCGGTGGCCCTGGAGCTGGGGTGCGCATCGGAATCACCTAGGAGCTGGCTACTCCGCAGATCCCTGCGCCCACCCCGGAGGCTCTGATTCACCAGGTCTGGTATGAGCGTTGAGATTTTGCGTTTCTAGTGGGTTCCCAGGTGATGCGGCTGCGGCAGGTCCAGGGACCATACCTTGTGAAACCGCTGATGTAGTCACCAGAGCAGGGCTCTCAGCCCTAGCCGCTCATCAGAGTCACCGTGGAGATTTCCAAACCCAGCCAGCCTCTCTCCTGACCAAGTGAATCAGAACCACCGAGGGTAAAGCCCAGGATTCGAAACCGCCCCCAGGCTTTGCAAAAGGATAACATCCAGCCCACCTGGGGAATCTTGTTAAAATGCAGATTCTGACTTGATGTGTCTGGGGTGGGGCCTGGGATTCTGCATTTCTGCCAGCATCCCAGGGGAGGCGGCTGCTGGTCCTGAGGCCGCCTGAGTCCATATGCTCTTCTTTTCCCTGAGAACTTTCTATCAGTTAAGTCTGCATTTGGCCACAAATAACAGACACCCCATGTAACAGCTCCAGTAGAGGTTTACTCTTCTCATATAACCCAAAGTCCAGAACTGGGCAGTTGCTGGGGATGATTTACTTGCCCACTGGTGCTCCCAGAGGCATTAATGCGTTGGTGTGTCCTCGTGCTGCTCCCTCATGACCACAAGATGGCTGCTGCTGCTCCAGGTATTGCTTTCACGCTCGCATGCTCATCTGTGTCGGCACGTGTGGCGTCCATGTCAGAGGCCTTCTCATGGCCTGCAGCCAGTGACCCACCCTGGCACCTGCTGAGTGCCAGAGCCACGCTATGAGCAGATATGAAGGCACTCGCCCTGTGTGTAGTGGGTGGTTCTGTGGGTGATGGTAACCCCAGACTTAATCTCACATTCACAAGAGGCACATTCCTGATTCTGGCTGTCACCTTCATGGCCAAGCTCAAAGTCCTGCACATAGTCCTAGCCCAATAAATACGTGTTGGTGCACTGAAGTCAGCGTTATATATGCAGAAAATCCTCAGAACTTTGACGAAGTTTGGGTGAACCAGGAGGAAAGCAAATCTGCCAAAGAACTTTAATATTTTCTGCATCTCCCCTTCCCTGTGTCTCAGTAGTGATTCAGGCAATGCTGAATGGCTTTTCTGCGGTCACATCTCTGTGTTCAGCTTAATGATATGGGAACTGCAGATGGAGGTGAGGATAACTTGAAAAGAAAAGGGTATTATTGGTAAATGCGCTGGAAGCCTTGCAAGTGTGAGAGGATAAATTGAAATTTTACGGGACTAACGAGTTTTTGAAAACTGTTAGCCAGGCTTGTCCAAACTGTTCTCTCCCTATTTAGATTTTCTAAATTAGAAACTCAGAAATTTTGTAGCTGTTTTAGTCCTGGAATAAATAAACAGCCAAAGTAGATGGTGTGTTTCCATTTATTAAGGTTACATTGTCTCTTGCGTCCATTATAACCTATGTATTATTTTTATTGCAGTCGATGTTGTGTTCAGAGCACTTGCTTTATTGAGTCCAAATGCAGGTACTTTGTAACCGTCACTGGGCTCAGCTGTCAAAAAGAAGTGAATTCTAGGCGCCTTCCCATTGAATTTTTAAAAATATACTGTGAGGTCCTGGAACATTTTCATATAAGCCTAAAATTAAATTTTGAGGTAAATGCACCATAGTTCTGAAATTGTTGGTTCAAAAAGTTTATAACCCAGTGGTTAAAACCTTGAATTTGATTCTTGGGCTTAAGTCTTAGTGTCAAATTTGAATTTACATTCATCACTGAAAACTGTTATGGACCTAAAAAGAGTCAGATTTATATATTTGAATCCAAAAGGCTTGCTGTAAGGGGTGAGCCTTTCATACTCTTTGAACTGCACAGGTAACCTTTATTTTTATTACAGTTATCAACTATTTCATCTGATACCACTGTCAATTGGCTTAAATACAGTTTGCCTCAATGTTCTTAATTTGCTGCCCTGGGAAATTATCCCCTTTCATCAGTTGAGAGATTGTATTTTACTTTGCATTTATGTACTTCTATTATGTAACATGTAGTTGAATGTGAGGAAAATGCTAAACATCCTTAAATATCATTTTCTTCCTAAGCAGATCATCTGAGATTATTTTGTCTTTTGAAAAAAGAAGTTATCTGTGAAATATTTTATTGCTGTTGCCTAGAAGTGTCTCAAATGTAATACAGATAAATCAAAAACTAAGTTGTTCACAGTTATCATAGTGACAATAATTTGAGAAATAATTATAAATTCTAAGTTGTGCGGGTTTTTTTATTTGTTGCCCATGTCAAAAATATAACAGAGGCATTTTGTTCTCATGAATCTTTCAGAATTTAAGTTTAATGCATTCTGTCATTTCATATTGACTCGAATGCTAGAATAGTGGATTCTGACATTTTTACCCATCATCTTCAGGAGAAGCACTTTATACAGACGTTCCTCCTTTTCAAACTGAAACCGCATATGCATTCCGTTACCTTTGTGTTAAAAGAGATTTAAGAGTTTCTGCCTGAGCGCTAGTCTTCCAAGTGCAAGTCTTAACCCATTTGTGGGTCATGAGATCAATTTAGTGGCCCTAAACCAACATTTTTTTAATGAAAGAAAATAATAGAAAGTGTTAGACTGCATGGCACAGCAAGTTGAAATGGTGCGTCCCTATTTATATCCATATATGTGTGTAGACAGGCTCGCCATGTGAAGTGGTCATGATCAAAACATTTAAAAATCATTGCCATGTGGATACATCTTTTCCTTTTTCTCTGTTCCTTTCCTCCCTCCCTCCCTCCCTTCCTTCCTTTCTTTCTTTCTTTCTTTCATCATTGTTCACTTAATAAGGATTAAAGTCTAAGGCTATAAAATCTGAAGTCTGTCAGGTTTCACATTCAGGCTCCATCATTTACTCTCTATGTAATTGCAGGCAAGTTACATACCTTTATGCCTGTTTCCTCAACTGTAAAATGGGCATAAAAATGGCACCTGTTTCATAGGCTCATTATAAAGTTATGTGAGTTCATACACATCTTTGTAAAGAGCTTAGACCAGTGCTTGGCATATGGTGAGTACCACATAAGCATTAGCTAGAACTATTGCCAACTCTTGAGTGCAGTGTTTTGCTCCAATATTCACAAAGTAGCTTTTTTCATTGTTACTATTTTTCCATATGCTACATCCTTGTATATTATTCTTTCAACATTTCTAGATGATGCTATGTATCCCTTTATACTAGAATTTTTTATATTACTTAAATTTTTTACATTTCCTGAGATAGGAACTTTATTAGATATTAAAATGAGTAATTCCTATTTGAATTTAAATATATTGAAATAAATGTAATGAGGTTTTCAATTATGGGAATCAGTCACTGAATGCATGCATTACTGGCATAATGGTGAAGGATTTTAATGACATTGGTTTTGGATTATGAATATACATGGGAAAGGTCATTAGCTACTTGGTAACAAAATGATGAAATGCAACAATTTTTAAGGCAAGATACACTTAAGAATAAAAACTAGGATCTTTTCTTGAAGTTTTTGGGAGATTATTTGTAATTCATACAGGAAATTAAGAAGAGTGGGTCTAGCTATACCAAAGAAATGGAAAAGCAAGATATAACTGTCCAACCAGAGCTGGTACAAGATTCAGAAATAAATCACAGATTTTAAGAAAGCTAAAATAAAAGAGAGGATTTTTACTTATAGTAGTTCTGTCCTGCAAAAATGTTTAAACTTTCAGTAGATAAAAACCATCAGAATCTTAATTCTATAGCTTTACCCAAAGCAGATCCTGGGAAGACTGTATTTGGTACTAATAGGCAAGGATTCCATCCTGATAAATGACTCCTCTGACTTCTGAAATTACGCCTTTCTAGACATGAAAAAAGGAAGGTAGCATAACCTGGTGACCAAAGAATTATAAAAAGAAAACTCAGAAGGAGATATAAAATTGATTAATGACCTTAACTATACAAAGCTTAGCCCTGAACCAAACAATTGTCTTTGCAAATACATACTTTTTATTTTCCTGACAATCTAAGAGAAACATTAACTTTTTGTGAATTATGAAAGAATGTGTGTGCTCACTGCTATACAAGTGGAATTTTCCACCCAAAGCTTTCTTTCCTTTGGTGCCGTAAATCTAACCCAACGGTGGAAAAGTAGCCTAAAAAGCAATCCAATATCTTCAGCAGATCAGCACAATCAGTTGTTGAGAAAAACATATTGTGAGTTTTGTTGAGAAAAATATATTGTGATTGCATCATTGAAGCATTTAGACATGTTCTGGACTATAGAAATAACAACAGAACCAAAATCCTCTTCACACAGGTAAAGTTTGTTTTAAATTCTGAAGTAAACTGAAGTGGTCCCAACAGCAAAGATGAATCTTGCCAGCCTGTGGGACCCGCTGCAGGAATACGAAACTGCACCAAGGAAGAAGAGTTTAGACAAAAAGGAATGCATTTCCAAGGTAGCCACACAGAAGGGTCTTTATATTGGAAGTAAAGATTCAAAGAAGCACCAGGACAGAGTTTGCCAAACCCTGCGTTATCCGGAAAGCTCCCTCCTGGGATGGATGTGAGCGACAGGTACCATCTCAGGGGTATTCTGCTCAGAGATCTCTTTAGAAAGGGAATGTCACTGATGTGATTTGAATCCCCCTCCAAACCAAGCATGCTATGTCAGAGGGTACATCATAATTCCCCAGTTTCTACTTTTCAAATTGTTCCAAGCCATCAGATCTTTGGTCATTCAAGAAACAACTACAGGGCTTCCCTGGTGGCACAGTGGTTAAGAATCCGCCTGCCAATGCAGGGGACAAGGGTTCAAGCCCTGGTCCGGGAAGATCCCACATGCCGGGGAGCAACTAAGCCCGTGCACCACAACTACTGAGCCTGCGCTCTAGAGCCCGCGAGCCACAACTACTGAAGCCCGCGCGCCTAGAGCCTGTGCTCTGCAACAAGAGAAGCCACTGCGATGAGAAGCCCACGCAGCGCAACAAAGAGTAGCCCCCGCTCGCCGCAACTAGAGAAAGCACGCACGCAGCAAGGAAGACCCAACGCAGCCAAAACTAAATAAATAAAATAAATAAATAAATAAAATAAAAATTTAAAAAAAGAAACAACTGCATCTCATCATCTGCTGGTCTCAAGGTTAAAGATCTGTGCCTTCCGAGCGGTTGCTGGCACCACTTTCAGTGCCAAGGCTGCTTTGAGAAGAGCTTTGTCTTGGTACCGACTCCTCCTCCTTATACCCGGATTTCAGTCTAAACCATAGCTGGGTTGCTGCGGTCCACAGTCAGAGCCTAGATGACTTTGTATTAGATATTCCTTAAATTCAAGGGCAAAATCAACAGAATGGTATTTTCCCAAAGCAATCCTTGACCAACTTTGAATTTCGGTGTTGGACCATTTAATTTTTCGTTTGTTTTGACCAATAGTCACAATCTCCAGGTGAAACACCCTCCAACTTAAGTTCTTGCTTTGCTTGCTCCCCCAGGTAATTCACATCTAGAAAGAATGTGTTGATCAAGTAGAGAAGGAAGCACAGGCAAGGGCATGGGCCTGGGAATCGAATTATTTAGGGAAACCCTTGGGGAAGTTAAGCTGCGTTCCTGCGCTGCAGGACTTGTCAGGGCCTTAGATGAGCTAAGGATCCTCGTGCATCTCCTGGAGAGGAGTGTAGTCTGTGTGGTTCGCAGGTGTGGACCACAGAACCGAGTTTAGGAAACCCTGAACTCCACACCACGGCTCTGGCGACAACCGCCACGTCCTAATGTGGACGCCCATCCCCCAAACTCACCAGCCGAAATACTCCAGACACTTGCAATGGGTCGAATCCGCCCCAGTACTGCCAGTTCTTCTCCTCTCATCACCTCATTCATGCTTCGTTCGCAGGCCCTGGTCTCTAGGCCAGGCTGCAGTCCCACCACCCCGGATGGGATCCTAGGGCTGGAAAACAAAGGACCACAAAACTGGCTAAAAATGACAGAAACTCATTCTCTCACACAGCAGTAAGGCGTTGCAGGGCCAGGCTCTCAGGGGGATCCTTTGTCTCCCCCAGGCTCTGGTGGCTGGCCTGTTCCTGTCCCTGCCTGCTGTGTAGACGTGTGTGTCAAGGGCACTGTGTTGCAGGGCACCGTGGCCCAGTCACTGGTGTGTCCGTGGCTCAGGTGGCTCTACTTCCTACTTCCTACTGCACGAGTCCGGGCGGGCACGAGTCTCACATCCACGGAAGCCCTGCGGCCGAGCTCCCAGCTCTCTGGGCCGGAGTCTGGGAGCTGCCCGGGCCTCATGGTGTGACCTGCGGTCTGAGGCCACCTCTGAGGGTCACCCGCATGGGGGCGTCTGGCCTGGCAGCAGCCACGTTAACATCAAAGCATTCACCTCGACCTTGGTTCTCTGGTTTGATTTCCATGCTTGTGGTCACCAACAGCAGAGAAATCTGCCCGACCCAAGTGGGCTTGGAAGAGCTGGGCTTCCAGGCTGGAAGGCGGGCGACCCTCAGCACCGGGGCGTCCCCAGAAACCAGAGCGCGGGGCCCCCGGGTCAGCAGGCGTCTGTCTGGTGACAAGGGCCCCTGGAAACAGCAGAGCCACCTGCCCTGGTCGGAAGGTCAGAGGGACGCATGTTGTGTGAGTTCCCAGGTGGAGCCAGGCCAGAGGGAACTGCCCGGGGACACACCCGGCCCGCACACAACCCCGCCTCATCCCCGCCGTCCTGTGGCAGCTCAGCAATGTCCCCTCAGCCTGAGCTGCGTCCTGCGTGTCCCCCTTTCACTTCGCATGCACGTTCCCTCTGCGTCTCCCGGGAGCTCGTCTCTGGAGGACAGAGAGGGTGAGGGCGGCCACCTGCTGTGCCCTCAGCCGCAAGACTCCCTGCCTTTGGGCAGTTGCCGACCTTGCTGAATCAGGTTTCCCATCTGGACAAAGAGGGAAGACCACTGAGGTTGTACACATCGTAAACAACATCAGGGTGTTCTGTAGGTTAAATACATGATGTTTGTGCCTAGAACTTGGTGGGTCCTGTCACCAGCTCTGACGCGTCCAGGCGTCCACATGCCCACAAGCTCACACGCTGCCCGGACAGGCTCCGGGGTTCAGGGCGCCGGTGGGAGACACACGCTCCCAGGTCAGAGGTGGACAACAGTTCATCATCTGCACCAATGGCCGGAGGCCCAGCCTTTGGCCCCAGTTCTCCAAGCCCCGTCCCCACAGGCGACACCTGCACACACGGGAGAGGGACCCTGAGCCAGGGCCCCCGAGTCTCTTAGGACGGGCAGGGAGCGGCCTGCCCCTTCCCCGGGCTGGCGCCCTTCACGCCCAGGCTGCAGACGTTCTTGAAAAGCTGGTCTAGAGCACAGGGCACCCAGCACGCCACCCACAGGATGGGTGGAAACAGGAGAAATCCACTGAGAACTGTCTCCCAACACTAACTCAGCCTGGTCCGTGGATGGCTTCATCCCAGGGAGAGACGCGAGCCACTGCTAAAAATGGGTATTTGCACAGCATTTCCAGCACTGTCAGATAGTTTATAGGTATCCAGAGTCTGACTCTTACTAGATAGAGAGGTGTTGGCCTTATGCCTAAAAATCTGAATAAATGCCCAGATGTATGACGCCTCTTCCCTAGTACATGAACCAAATATGGTCTTCAGACCCATTTTCTCCTTTTGATTTTCTGTCCTGAAACGTAACATAGAAAATAAAACAAAGCAAAAGCAATGCAGTCACCTTAATCTTGTGGCTAGATTGGCTAAAACTGATATAATGACGACATTAAGAGTATTTCTCACAATTGTCATTGCCTAATTCACCTTCCCAGAATGACATTGATGGAAAATTCCTTTCAAATGGATGACTTTTTATGCTGAATCCACTTGGTTGTAAGAAACAGAAATGAAATTCGACAGCTGGATGAAGCAGGGAAGCATTTCCAACAGTGTCACTGTGTAGAAAATGTTTCTCCCTGTTGCTGTCATTCCCATTATTAAGAAAAATTTCTGCCCAAAGATGCCTTTCTTTGGGAGTTATGCTGACTGAATAAATCATAAGAAAAACCAGCTTGACTTGCTGCCGCCTCCAGAGTGCCCACGGGCTTGCGGCCCCTCGGCGCTGCCGGGGCTTGAGCCCGGGGAGGCGTCCAGCCCGGCTGCCCCAGCGCCGCTTCCTACTGCCCAGAAGGAGCCTCAGCCCAGCCTCAGGAGCTGCCCTGCAGGCAAAGGCAAAGGCGCCACGCTTGCTTCAAGGTTGCATTCAACCTGTGGTTACTTCTAATCACCCACCTAGCACAGTCCCACCAAATTAAGTCACTGAGTGGTTATTAATTATGTTTTTGAATTTTATTTTATTTATTTATTTATACAGCAGGTTCTTACTGGTTATCTATCTTATACATATTAGTGTATACATGTCCATCCCAATCTCCCAATTCATCCCGCCACTAGCGCCCCCCCCCCCCCGCCACTTTCCCCCCTTGGTGTCCGTACGTTTGTTCTCTACGTCTGTGTCTGTATTTCTGCCCTGCAAACCGGTTCATCTGTACCATTTTTCTAGGTTCCACATATATGCGTTAATATACGGTATTTGTTTTTCTCTTTCTGACTTACGTCACTCTGTATGACAGTCCCTAGATCCATCCACGTCTCTACAGCTGACCCAATTTCGTTCCTTTTTGTGGCTGAGTAATATTCCATTGTATATATGTAACTAAGTGGTTATTAATTATTAAATAACTAATAATTGTAATAATAATTATCTGGTTTTGCTGTTAAACACAAGTTTCTATGATTAAACTTTCTGATTTTAAGCCAACTTCTGAACGAGGCTCTGTGAACCCCAGCATGCTGGGCGCACGGGAAAGGCAGTCCAGCCCCAGCCCTCAGTGCTCCCTAGTGTCTGCCCACACCAGTCACATCTGCATCCTCAGCAAGGAGGCCGGCCACGGGGGGGCCAGGGAGCAACAGGATTTGAACTCGGGCCCCAGAACACAGATTTGCACATCATCCTGTTGTAAGACGGGAACAGAGGAGGATTCTCTGTTATAAAGAAACTGCATGGAAGACACCTGTCTCTAATGAGCGTAATGAAGGGATGAAGCCAGACAGCCCTTTGCTGGGCATTCTGGGGACACTGAGAAGTCTCTAACTCCCTGAGCCCACCGTCTGAGGAATGATGAAATAAGCACTAACAGTAACGCACTGTGAATCCTGGCATTTTCCTATTTTGCTGCCTCATGGTCTAGTCTGCCTTCTCTAATCGAACCCCCGTCAGTAGATGCTTACTTGAAGACATAGACATGATCTTAAGATGCTGGTACTCCGAATCCTGGAACAAAGGAAAAGGCTCTAACCTGCCTGATGACTAAGTGTAATGTGGGGTCCCGAGCAGGAAAAGGACCTCAGAGGAAAACTAAAATATAAAGCATGCACTTCAGTTCATATCAATTGTATCAGTATTGGCTCATTAATTGCAACAAGTGTGTCAAACCAATACAGATTGTTACTAATAAAGGAAACTGGGTGTGGGATGTATGGGGATTGCTTGTACTATCTTTGCAATTTTTCTATAAATTTAGAACTGTTCTAAAATAAACCTTTATCTAAAAATAAGCCAATTAAAAGAATGGACTGAACTGAGTCATGTGCGACGTCATGGGTCGTGACAAAAGCTGCTGAATCTCTCAGAAATACGGAAACGATGCACACGTAAGACTGTGGATACTTGTTGGCGGAGGCGTTGCACAAGCTCAGGTCACACACCCTTTCTTGCCTGAACAGGAAACAGGAGGCAGTAGGTGGGCCTCGGGACACCAGACAGCAGCGAGATATAAACAGAGCTGGGACGTGCTCTGCATCCCGTTTCCACAACCTGTCTGAGTGGCTTTCATAGAATTCTGTCATAGGGGATGGCACCCAAATGTGTGTCCACACAGGGCCCATGAACCAGCCCGTTCAGCTAGAAAACCATCCAAGCTGGTTGCTCGAAACCTCTGGTTAAAAACCATCAGCTGCTTCCATGTCACCTGTGGTTAATTTCTACAACTGACCTTGCGTTGGAGGAGGCTACCTGCAACGTCTCTATTGGATGACAAGTACATTAAAATTTCAAAAAGAGTGGCCTTTTATCCTGTCTCCTGGGAATGTTTTCAGAGTCTTCGGGAACCAATTGAATAGGATTGATTGTCTAAGGCATAATTATCCTCCTGCTGCTATTTTTAATGGTGCTTTAAATATATATTTACATCAAAAAAATTTTCTTCTTAGATAAACTCATTCCTGTTTTTAGAAAACATGGACATGATATATTAGTCCACTCACTTCTCATCACCTGCAAGTGTATCTAATAAAACTACAGATGGAAATTACAACAAACACCCATAATCATGTGACTATACAGGAATATTTTTAAATATCTGTATGTGTGCATCATGATGTTTTAAATATACATATTGATACATACATTATAGTCATAAGAGTAGAAGATACCACTTCGCAAAACTCCGTAAGCAGAGTGCATGACATAAAATCGCACTAGTTCCAAACACACAGACCGTGAACCACTTGCAAAGGAAGTGCCATGGGGCAGAGCTGTACCCTGTGTCTGCACGGCAGCTCATTATCTTTTCTCACAATTTAATCCTCTCTATAAACAGACACTTCCCTGATTGTGACAAAGACGTTGTTATAACGGCAAATACCACAACATAGGGATATTTAAGTACCTGTTGACCATCAAAAGACTGATATTTACCCACGTCGTCCAAAGAAAGCTGCTCTATGTTCAAAAACAAAGGTCGACATGAGTGCTGCCACCTTGTCTGACTCTGAATGAAAGGGTCGTCGAGAGACGTTACAGGAAACCAGGGCACGAGTGGTCCACTCACCCCAACACCGCGAGGCGTGGTCACTTTCCAGGAGCACGACGCCACTTCCTGCTGCGCCCACCGGAAAGTTCTTGACGCCCTGGATGGCATTTCCATTTTACACGAACTCCCTGCAGCATATTAAGATCTTTGTAAACGGAGGGAGGAAAATAAGAGAGAGAAGTCACCAACCTGTGGAGTGTCCCCAGGTGGTGTCACTGTGCAGTCAGAGTAACACACATGCCCCCCCCCCAGGGATGGGCGTGACTGTTCCTCACGGTAGGAGGTCCGCTGTCCCCTCACCAGCTTGGGCTCCACCTTCACAACTGGACTCAAGCTTAGTATGCCATCCCGTCCCCGTCTGGCACAGGCAACCCTGATTCACATCAGGCTTAGACACAGCCCTGGGAAAAGGCATCAGAGTCATGGGTCTGGGGCCCTCCCCTCACCAAGACTTCCTAAGGAGGGCTGGAGGGCTGCCTTCGTCATCTCTTGAGCCAGAGCTCTGAGCAGGACTGTGTCAGGGGCTTGGGCCACCCCAGATCAACAGGATCTGAGTAAAAAGGGAGCACTTGCCAGTAGCGCCATGACAGGCCCCTGCCTTCTCGTCCAGCTACATAACTGCCCTCCTGTAAAGAGATTCTAGAACTGCCCACCTGTGAGGACAATTCAGCTATACTCAGTTGTTCTGACCTGTCCCCCCAAAGATCCCCAGTTGGTACCTGGGGGGTCTGTGTGTGGAACCATCATCTTAAATATGGTTCTAGGCAATCTGGCAAAGGTGGACCGTTCTTTGAAAACCTGAGACCCAGAGCCACCTAAAGATGGATTCTGGAGTCAAGAACACCGGGTAGTAACAGTTTGGATCTAAATCTTCAAGACGCTCCGCATAAGGAAGCTTCTGGCCCAGGCTCTGATGGGGATTCCAGGCTAAGACACACCATTAAGCCAGGAAGTAGATACAGGCACCAAAACACTCAGAGAATCTAGAAAAACCTCATGTCCTGATGTCTCCAAAAATTACCTTTAGGATGTGGTCCTTGAATATGAGTTTGGATTTAATCTAAACCTAAATATCATTCAGTAGTTTACTAACAAGAAGCTTGAACAAGCTTAAAATTACAAAAGATATAAAGGACCATTAGCTTAGGGATATTCTCTCTGTGGCCAAGGACAGAAACAAACAAACGATGTGGGAAGCACATGTACCGGGATGAAGCCAGGGAAGCACATTGAGACGTCAGTGAGGGGAGGTCTGGACAGGAAGCTCAGTCTATAGGTCAGTGTTTCTACGGATTTCTCCCTTAACAGCTCCTGGGGTTATTGGTGCAAGTCAAATTATCCAGCCCAACTTTCATGTGTTCCCAGAAAAGTCCTGCTAAGGATTAACCGGCTGCCTGCCTCTCCCTTGGTACAGAATGTTGGGTTCCAGAATTGTCGCTATGAAAAATAAAATACTTAAGGTCTCAAGAGCTGCTTTTAATTAAGTCACCAAGTTTCCCATTGGGGGTTATCTGCAAATTATGCTGCTTTCTTTTTTTGTGTAAAATGAGCATTGTTCAGTGGGAAATGCCGTGAAATCCGGGTCTGTGTCCCAGCCTGCCTGGAAGGGTGTGGATGAGTGAATCACACTGACACGCTCACAGACCGCCAGAGGAAGGGGATCTGCTGTGACGGGGTGACAGTTACGGACACACGTCCCCATAGGTGCAAAGTGCAGGCCCCTCCCAATGCTGGTCGGGAAATCTGAAATGCTCTGAAAACCAGGAGTGGTTCTATTATTTAATGGATGGTGAACCTGACCTGAACTAAAGTGAAGTCATTTACAGGAGGGGTGTGTGTGTGTGTGTGTTGTACACATGCGTACGTGGCTCTGCATATTCCCTGGTTGTGCATGTTCATGTCTCACTGCAGACGTGTATGACTGACAGGCTGTAGAACTCTTACCTCCCTAGAGGCCACTGGAGGTGTAGGTAGTGCATGTGTTACTTTTCTCAAATCCAAAACTCCTGAATTCTAAAGTGAAAGATCTCAGTAAATGGAGGGACGTTCCATGTTAGTGGACTGTAATGGATGCCCATTTCCCTCAAAATTGATCTACAGATTCAGGACAATCCCAATCAAAATCCAGCACTACTTTATAGAAGTTGGTGAACAGATTCTAAAATGGAGACGAGAGAGGGACTTCCCTGGTGGCGCAGTGGTTAAGAATATGCCTGCCAATGCAGGGGACACGGGTTCGAGCCCTGGTCCAGGAAGATCCTACATGCCGTGGAGCAACTAAGCCCGTGCGTCACAACTACTGAAGCCCGCGTGCCACAACTACTGAAGCCCGTGTGCCTAGAGCCCGTGTTCTGCAAAAAGAGAAGCCACCGCAATGAGAAGCCCGCACACCACAACGAAGAGTAGCCCCTGCTCACTGCAACTAGAGAAAGCCCGCATGCAGCAACAAAGACCCAAGGCAGCCAAAAATAAATAAAAAGTTTTAAAAATAAAATTGAGACGAGAGAGTAAAGGGCCAAGAACAGCCAAGACGACCCTGAAGAACAAAGTTTGGAGATTGTTACTGGATTTCAAGACATGTTACAAAGCTTGGCTGACCACACAGTGTGGTCTCAGACAGTAGAACAGAAAGTCCAGACACGTCCAGGTAAGTGTAGATGGACGCTCGCTGTATGACAGAGTGGCAGTGCGGAACAGCAGGAAGGATGTCCTTTTTAGTAAAGACCGGGGGGTCATGTGTACACCCATGTGAAACTTGACCTCTGCAACCCCACACCAAACCAAACCAAACCAAACAAAAAAATTCCGGGTGAATTCTAGACCTAAACGTGAAAAGTAAAATAATAAAGCTTCTAGAAAATTACATAAGATAAAATATCTTTATGGCCTAAGAGCTTTTTCAAAACAGAACATAAAAATGACTTAAAAAATTGGTCAAAATCAAGAATTTGCATGAATCAGAAGATGAAAGAGACAAAAACGTCAAGCTACAGGTGAGGACATTAGAACACATAATTGCACTTGTGTTTCTGGGAGGAGGAGTAGACGTACTTTTCCTTTTCCCTCTTGCTAAGGGCAACAAAAACCATGGACGTTACCCGTAAAGCACACAGGGGAGACTGAAAGCGCGAAGAAGGCAGAGGGGCTGGGGCCTCAGCTTGGAGCGGCAGCGAGGTGCTGGCTGCCTTGGGTTTCCCCAGACTCAGGGCTAAATTGTCCGCCACCCAGAAACACCAACGGGCAGAGAACTAAAAGTCCCCAAAGGAGCTGCTCCCTCCAGACGAGGACCAGGAAGGGGCACCTGGCAGGACAACGTTTAGACCCCCGTACTCCAGCCCCCCAACCATGCCAGCAAAGGGCAAGTGGGGACCCGGATGCCCACCGTCTCGAGGCTGTCACAGCACCCCAGGGTGGCCTCAGAGCATGCGCAGTGGGGGGCCAGGCCCCCCTCCTTCCCAGCCAGAAACAAGCACCCTCACGGGGTCAGGGCCTGGCGC
This sequence comes from Balaenoptera physalus, assembly GCF_965194825.1. NCBI lineage: Eukaryota > Metazoa > Chordata > Mammalia > Artiodactyla > Balaenopteridae > Balaenoptera > Balaenoptera physalus. The sequence goes on along the minus strand of NC_138897.1, from coordinate 1,372,597 downwards.
CCACCCACCTGCAGCGCCCGCGAGGCGCCAGACTGTTACGGACCCTCCCACGTGTCAGCGGTGACCACGGGAGCTGGAGTCCCCACGGCTGCCCCGGCGGATGTTAGGGGCAGCGGTAAGGGCTCTACTCTCCGACTGAGCCGGTGAAAGGCTGCCGTGGGCTGCGGTGGTTACCTGCGTATGAAGTGATACCCAGAACGATCACTGGGAAAGCTGCACAAGGAAACGCCCTCAAAACACCACGGGGAGAGGGCAGTCCTTCCTTGATAGTGTCCTTTGTAGCACAGAAGTTTTTAATTTTGATATAATCCAGCTTTTCTATCAAAGTCAATACCTCTTGACTCTCTCTCATGTTCTTTCTTTCTGACACTGCAGGTCCATCACCTGCTAGTAAAGACCCCTGAAGAAGCAAACCGGGACTTAGAACAATTGAGAAAGACGAGCTGCATGGCCAGGAGTTTCTCTGGTCCCGATGCTGACCTCCATGTCGGGGAGCGGGGTCCCGGGTGGGCTGTGGGAGAGAAGGGGGTCCCCGAGCGCCCCTTTTCTGACGGTGCTCGTCTGGGAGCAAATGCGAGGAGCAAATGCAGATAGATAGATGCTGCCAGCCCCTTGCCGGGCTACTAGGGTCTTGGGCAAAAGCTTGTCATTTCAGTGACAGTTGATCAGTGCCCCCCTCACTTCACACCTCCACTTAGTTATTAAAAACTTATTTTAAGGAGCTACAAAATGAGCTGCGTAAGAGGGTGAGTTCCTCTGCTACTCACACGGAAGCCTCTAGGGACTTAAGGACACGGAAGTAATCCTCGCTTCACTGACCCCAGATTCCCCTGTGTATCGGCAGATGCCTGAGTCGCCAGGATGCGGACACGCGCACCTTTTATATTTCTGAACGGTTGTCACTGACATCCTAGCACGAGGCCAACACTTATATTTTCATCAGGTCAACGTGAGCAAGGTTACCAGACCCTGGTCTCATCGTTATTTGATTATTAAGCGTCACACATTTAATTCTGTGGAGGGAACCACGTGAAATAGGATGAGTGGACAGAGGACAAATCCGTGTTTCCACGTGGTCCAAATTCCATCTTGGCCACAGGTTTGACAAAGGCCCACATTTCTGTCTCAGGCAAACACCGTTTTCTGTGAACCTGTATCTCTGCTCTGTCTGGTGGGTGAGGGTCTGTGCCCCGCCCTGCGTCCCCTTCCTCCACCGGAGAGGACCCTCTTCCTCCTCACTCTGTGGTCTCTTTACAGTAAGTACATTTCCTCCAAGGGTTCCTGCATTTTCCATTTTATTCTTAACAATGAAATTTAGAAGAAAAATTTCTCTGCAATGAAATTTCTCTTTTAAAAGTTTTTTTCCTTCCAATTTCTCTGTTATTCCGGTTCATTGTAGAAAACGTGGCAAATATAAGTAAATATATTTGAAATGTGAAATCCACCGCAAACCCCACTACTGCTGATGTGTTTTGCTAACATTTTCGTGTATCTCTTCCCAGTCTTTCTCGACGTACATATATTCCATCTATGCATACAGACAGCAGCAGCCGCAGAGCACAGGGAGATCAGCTCAGTGCTTTGTGACCACCTAGAGGGGTGGGATAGGGAGGGTGGGAGGGAGACGCTAGAGGGAGGGGCTATGGGGATATATGTATATGTATAGCTGATTCACTTTGTTATACAGCAGAAACTAACACACCAGTGTAAAGCAATTATACTCCAATAAGGATGTTAAAAAAAAAAAAAAAAAAGCAAGGTATCGTGCTGGCCCTGGACTTTTTTTTTTTTTTTTTATGAGAACATGGTTTCTTTTATTTATTTATTTATTTTTGGCTGTGTTGGGTCTTCGTTTCTGTGCGAGGGCTTTCTCTAGTTGCGGCGAGCAGGGGCCACTCTTCATTGCGGTGCGCAGGCCTCTCACCATTGCGGCCTCTCTTGTTACGCAGCACAGGCTGTAGACGCGCAGGCTCAGTAGTTGTGGCTCATGGGGCCTAGTTGCTCCGCGGCATGTGGGATCTTCCCAGACCAGGGCTCGAACACATGTCCCCTGCATTGGCAGGCAGACTCCCAACCACTGCGCCACCAGGGAAGCCCGGCCCTGGAGTTTTGTATCTTGCTGGATGACTCTAGTTTTGGAAACGTGGGCCACTGGCTGGCTGTACCAACGCTGATAGTTTCTGTGGGATCTTCGTGGCACAGGCGCCCCTGAAGTTCTGCGATCGCCGTGAAGGTCATTGTTCGTAGGTTTCCATGACGAGGTGACTGTCCCAGGGAGACTGAAAACATGCCTGTGTGGCTCCCACAGGGCTGGCCAGAGAGTAAACAAAACAAAACAAGAGTGCGGCGGTCTGGTAGGTTTCCTCGAATATCCTAGTGTTCCTACTCTTTAAGGACGAAATACTGGAGCTCAGATATTGAAAAGGAAACTGCATCTATGTCCATAGGTGGTTTTTTTTTCAACCTTTCAACCATAAATATATTTAATGATGATAGTTGTTCTGGCCACAGGTATTTGAGTCGATACTTGCAAACACACGTTATAATGTACATGTCTTGCATTTTAATTATATGGGCAGTCGTTTCGAAACAATATGGTCTCTTGCAACAAAAGCTATTAAACCAACTTTCCCAGTAGTTTCCTGGGAGTTTTATTTTGTGTATCTAGATCTTTTCACACCATCATTTCTTTTCTCTTGGGAAGGAAAGTGCTGTTAACACATGATGTTATGTTTCTGTATTACGCTGAAAGATCATTTGGGTGCCGATCCGTACTCCACAATTATCCAGGTTTTGACTGAGACCAGGTGAGCATCCATAGGAAGCTGGCGGCCTACGGGGCAAAGCTCACCTGGATGGGGGTCAGAGCCTCTATTCTGGTCCATGCCACCTCTGTTTAATGGCGCTGTCATTTACACGTCTCAGTGGACAGCATCAAAGGGTGATCTGAATTTATTCCAGCCAATTTCTCCTTTTGTTTTTCTTAATTCATGAGTATTAATATTCTTTAATAAGGATTTTTTATTTTGAGACTTTTTTTTTAGGGAGGGAGCTCTGCTTCCCTCTTTCAGAGTGAGGAGCATTAGTGAACTCTAAGTAATGGAATGTTCTAGCAACTTTCTATAAAGAGGAGAGAGGAGAGGTTCTCCAATGACAGTGGGTGACACTGTAATTCTAGGGTCTTGGGGAAACAGCGTCGTCCAGCGATGACGGTGCCAGTCTGATGTCCTGTCCTGCAAGCTCTCCTGTAAGGGGCAGATACTTGGCCTACAAATATCTGAGCCAAGAAACGAAGGGCAGGTGGTGCTAAGAGAGGATTCAGCGGTGTAATCACACGTGGGCTGCTGGGTCCAGCCCCGTGCTAAGTGCTTTGTACGCATTCTCATACTTCATTCTCACACAAATCTTTTGAAGTTGGTGCTATTATTATTATTCCCACCCTTCGAGTAAGGAAGTTGATACTCGGAGTTTAAAAGTTGCTCAAGTTCACAAGCAGGTAAGGGGGAGAGAAGAGATTAAAACCCAGATGGCTTCTTCCCAAACATCGACTCTTGGACGATAAGCTATATTCGCTCCTAGAATTTAATAAAGGCATCACCACGCCTTAAAATACATCTGAAAATAAATTTGTCCTATTCTCTGATGGGTGTTAAGTTTCCACAGTCAAAAATTTTTGCCAAAAATTTTCAGTAGGAGGAGTGGAGAGTTATTAGTAAAAAATAACAGATGTGAAAATAATAATAAACATCTGTGGAGTGCGCTGTCACAAAACAAACTTAAAGTTGTTGGAAAAGTTGAAGTTTCTGGAGCTGCTTCTAGAGAGGAGAGGTCAGCGGGGGCGGGAGGGGGAGGGACGGGAGGGAGTGTTTGCAGATCAGTGAGGGACATCCACCCTCCGGCCGTTCTCCATCCTAATGGGAGCCCAAGACACTCGTTGGACGGAGGGCTCTCTTTAAACGTAAGATGTCCCTGGCATCGAGCATGGCTGGACACTGGAACGCGTCTCTGAAGGGATCTGTGAAGTCTTTCCAGATAGGCTGTGCTCCTGCTGGCCGTCCGGCCGCCGTGTCGCCGGGCCGACCACTCCCGGGGCCTGGGCCCTGGGATGTTAATTCTGAGACCTGTTCTGATTTTCACAAGTGTACCAAGCACATCTGAAAACTCTCAGTTATAACAACTTGGTAAGTCTAGACGTCTGAAAACCCCAAAGGAAAAAGGGTTTCAGCATTTGGTTTATTCTATTTGACTATTAAAATCAGAAATACTCCACATATCATACAGGAAAACATATTATCGATAAAAACTAACATAGGAACTTAATGGGAAAAAAGTTAGCATTCATGTAAACAATAGTGGTACAAACAGAACACAGAGAGCAGTGTTCTGCTCTATGCCGACCATCAGTGCTGCCCTTAATCAGGGGGAAGGGAGATAAACGCTTCACAACGTCCACAACAAATATTTATCAGCCACTTAGGCTGAGTGAGACTATGCTGGTCACTAGAGGAAACAGATAAGATATAGTTTCTTTCTGCACGGAATGAATAAGCCAACTGTACAAACAGCAAAATACAGATTCCACTGTGTTATGGACGAGGGAAGCCCCACAGGTGCTATGGGAGTTCAGAGGGGAAGAGCTGTCTAACTGAGAGGGTCCCCCAAGGTGCCCCGGGCAGCGCGGCTGCCGAAGCAGAATCTACAGCTGGGGGCCCATCAACAGAGACGCCGGGTTCTCACAGCGCCGGGGGCTGGAAGTGCAAGACGTGGGCCCCGCAGACCCGGCGTCTGCGGAGGGGAGGACCCGCGTCTTGGCTCACAGGCGGCGTCTTCTCGCAGTGTCCTCACATGGCGGGGGGGTCAAGGGAGCGCTATGGGGTCTCTTACGAGGGCACAAGTCCCGTTGGGGCGGGGATTCCACCCTCATGACCCGAGCGTCTCCCAAAGGCCCCGCCTCTAGCAGCATCCCCTTGGAGGTTAGGCTTCAAGGTGCGCATTTTCGGGGGACACAGACATTCTGTTCACAGCACGGGATATTATGGATGGTGCTGGCGTTTGAGGGGCAACTTGAGGCGATTTCAGCAGAGCCGGGAAGCACGAGGACCGCGGGAGGGCCAGGAGCTTTTCCGGCCTCGCCCCTCACGCTCCCGCCTGCAGCTGCTGACTCTGTCCCGGGCCTAGAACGGGCCCTGACGCAGTTCACGGGCACGATCGAGTCTGTGGATGAATTGTTCGTGATTGACGCTTATAATGTAAAACAGTTTAGGTAAGGATCTCTCTGGACGGCAGGCCAGCGGCCGGCCGCTGATGGGGGCGGGGGGGGGGTGGTGGGGGGAAGGGGGAGAGAGCCGGGCGGTGGAAGGGCTGGAGGGGGGCGCGGGGAGCCCGTCTGAGGAGCGCTAGCCTCTACGTGGAAACCCAGAGATTTGGTTTTCAAGAAAGCAGTTCATGAAAAAAGCCAAAAAGTGTCTCAACTATGTACCTTTTCAATGACAATGAATGGAGTTCAAGCGCTTCTTGGATTTTTCATAATTTTAAAATATCTTCTAAACATGAACAGTCAGAGCCTGACCGCAGGGTTCCGCCGGGGAGTTCAGGCATGTCTGTGTTACCGGTGTGTTTGCACGTGAAGGGTGAGCCTGGGCTGGGCGCCGGGCCTGCGCTGCCCTGTGTGCTTCAGACTGTCTTCCCACGGGGGCAGTTCCTTGGGAATTTCACCCAAACGGCGGTCTCTCTCTCTCTCTCTCCAGACTTCTTTATCTTTGATACGGCTCCACGTTTTCCCGGTCATCCTCAAAGCACCACAGACGGCATCCCTCTGGTTACCCGCCTGCCTTCGAAATACATCCAGCTTAGGACAGCCGTAGGCAGTCAGAGCAATCCTTTACAAACACAGCCAGGAGTACAGGGCCCCGTGTTCCAAGCCCTCCAGCCCCTGCTCATCCCCGGAGCGAGGCCTGGAGTCCTCCCGGCGGCCACAGAGGCCCTGCCGGGGCCACCCCCCACCGCCTTCCGCCCTGGTCCCCTACTGCTGTCCCTTCGGCTCGCTGTCAGGCCCTGTTCTGCTCCTTCTCGGAGTGTGAAGCTTGTGGCGGGGCAGAAATCAAGGCGGGGTTGAGGCGAGCACGCGGGGTGGAGCAGAGGTGACCGTGCCATCCTGCAGGCGCCAGGGATGCAAATGTCCCAAAGGGACCTGGAGTCAGGGCCGGGCGGGGTGGGCTGCAGGGAGGGTGGTATCCAGGGCCGCAAGCTCGGCTCGCCCTGGGGGCTGCCGTGCGTTCCCTTGGACAGAGGGGTCCAGCCCAAGAGGGCAGGAGGGAAAGGAGGACAAGCCTGTAGGGTTTGAAGGGGCTTGTGGGCCCAACAGGAACTCCTTCCAGACCCGTCCTGAGCACAAAGGAAGGACTGAAAACCCAAGAGGCGGGCCCAACCTTTCTCTCAGGAAGACCCCCGTCATGGGGGGCTGACGTGAGCACACAGGCCCCAGGTGGGCACAACGTGGACGGCCACCACAGCTCGGCCTGTCACCGCCTGGGCCCCGGCACGGCCAGCGCGCCTGCACCCACTCAGGGTCCCCACGTGGAGCTTTGTCTCCGTCACAGCACGGCTGCGACACAACAGCAGATTCCCCAGGTCCAGCTGAGAGCATCTGCGGTCGGCCGGCTAAAGGCAGAAAGGGGGGGCAGCTCGACGACGTGCTGTTTGGCACGATAAAGCAGAACGTTGCACGGCAACCCAGCCTCTTCCTGATTCACATTAGTATCCCGGAATCACTCACATCTGGAACAAGCAAAGGTCACGTTTTCTGTCCTGAAATATCTCAAAGCAACACAGCAGACCTTTCAGTTTTAAAAAATGAAAGCCAGTAAACATCTTTGCATTCTGCCATAGAGGAAAATGGTAATGCATCTGTGCGTTCTTGGACACAATTAATATGAACACTTAGTTTTGTCCCAAATAAACTTGCTCAGCTGTAAACAAACAAACCGTCACAGAGATCAGACCAGATACCAAGCTCGTTGACTGGATGCTGGGGTAAATAAGGCCATCAGAGCCCTGCAGATGTCAGATGGACGAAGACTGGCTTTGCATCTTTATTGAGGTATAAATTACATACCAAAGAGCACACCCATTTAAAGTGTACAGTTCAGTGGTTTTAATATATTCACAGAACCATGCAGGCATCACCAGGATCTAATTTTGGAAGATTTTCTTCACCTCCAAAAGAAACCCCATGAACATTAACAATTCTGCCCCTCACCCTACCCACACCCCCGCCCCAGGGACCACTAACCTACTTGCTGTCTCCATAGATTTGCTAATTCTGGACATTTCATGCAAATGGAATCATACAACATGTGGTCTAAGAAAGATGATTATTTTTTTATTGTGATTTTAATAGCTCTCTACCCATAATAAGAACTTGTTATACCGCAACTTAGATCGCTCCTCCAAGCGACAAGCAATGGAAGAGAACCCAGGAAAGCTGTCAAGATGCCTGGACCTGAGGAGAGAGGAAGCTCCCGTTGCTTCCTGGGCGATGCTTCTGGTCGCCTCGTCCACTGAGTGTGTTAGAACCCCAGTCGGGATTTCTGCAGTCACGCACCACTCACTTGCCGAGGGCTGGCCCACATCGTCTTGCAAGGTCTGTGCACACACACGCCATACGCACACTTGAAGGTCCCATTTTCCGCCACATGGTGACCCTGCATCTACTGAAGGGCAGCCCCACGGGGAACTTACTGCATTGATCTCACTTCCAGGACAGTCTGTCTCTTTTATGCATGGAGTCCAAGAAATCTTAACCAATCTTGGGGGGAAAAAAAATCAAGAAAATCACATGTTCTGACCAGCTTACAATTTTCCCAAGAGGTTAATTTTAATTAGCAATCTTTATTTTGTATGTATTTTGTTATCATCTCTCTCTTCTAGACTGACTGCGTTCTTCTAATATATAAACGAAGGCAACAATTACCACTGATTATTCCGTATGTTCTCTGTTTTCACAGTAGACATTCAGAGCAGAAATTCCGCACAAAGGTAGTCTGACACACAATCGATTTATCGTCCACATGGAAAGTTATCATATTACAACAATAGTTAATTTCCTTGGTAATGTGTTTCCACGACTACTCATACTGCTATTCTGTCTCTAAATCAATCAACCCACATCTGGACTCAGCTGCATAGAAAGTATACTAACTTGTCAATCGTCCAATTTGGAAAAAGTTGTTTTTTTGTTTTTTTTTTTAAAGAAAACATTTTGAAGCCTGTTGAATCCAAATTGTCGTGGGCAAGTGAAACAACAGCAGGTGGTGATGTGACAAACTGTGACATGCATACCTGAGTGTCTCTCTCACCCTGCGGATCACGGAGACCCTCCTGCCCTGGTGTCCCATCCAGGAGGTCACACGCCCACCACCCACTCATCAGTCCTCTTCGTCAGTCCAGTTTCCCGTGGTTCCCACCTGCGGATGGCTGGGCAAAGGCAGACTCAGCCTTGACCTCCCTCATTTCCCTGCTGTAAATAACATCCTGAATAACTACACATCAGGCCACTGCTTCGTTTTCCAGTGATGGTTTTTGGGTGAGGGGGGCAATTTTGCTTTTTGACAAATACAAAAAGAGAATAAGAGTCCCACCTTAAAATTACTGACTTTGTACCAGGACTAGGCCAAATGCTTAAAATACATGATCCCATGAACTTCTCATATAGCTTTGGTGGGGAAGATGCTGACTTCCTATCAGACAGACGAGGAGCCCAGGCTCAGGAAGGTCAGCGTGCTCAGGACACAGGGGCCGAGTTGGGGGGGGAGGGGGGAGTGGGTGGGGTGAAGCCCCCCAAGCCCACGCCCTCGACCACTTCATCATTCAGCCTCCGCAAGGAATGTGTGCTATTCTTGTGAGGGAAGGAAATTGTCCTTCTTTTCAAACTTTTTTTAAGGAAAGCACTCACGAGTGCTTTTTTGGGTCTTTCTTCTAATTTTGTGCTCTTTTTTTCATTGAGTATATGGCTTTCAGAGGTGATTTGTGATACTGGTAGCACATTTTATAAAGCTTCTTATGATTAAGTTCTAAACGCTGCCAAAGTAACACCTAGAAGTGGCTCCTGCCCTGCCCGGTCCTTGCTCTGTCCTGCAAGGGTGCAGAGCAAGTGCGCCTGCATTTGGGTCCACAGGGGCCGTTCCGGCCCATGGGATGGCAGACAAGAGGGGCACAGGGCACCCTGAACAGGGACGTAGGTGACTGGGCACCAAAGCTTCCGCTTTTATTCTAGAAAACAGTCGTAGACACGTGTCAGCAGGACCCACATTTCTACCCATCGTCAAGACTTCCAACCCTTTCTGTCTCAACTTACACTAAGATGCTCCCAATATGAAATTTTCATGGAAACTGCCTTCAGCATAGTAAGTACAGGTCATTTATCTGATCAAAGAATGTCAACAGCAAGTACAGTGTCATTCGTGTGGTGACAAATTGTACCTGTGCTTCCAGGAAGAAGGGGACCCTGCTGGGCTCGGAGTGGAGGGAGCGGGTCTTGGGGATGCACCCGTGTTTGATGCACGGCTCCCGGGAGCGTCACTCCATCCTTCCAGACATAGATGCAGATTATACCTAATAAAGTGATTGTCAGTAATTGCTGCTTCCCCTCTCCTGCGTGTTCGGCGAGTGCAGGATGCGAGAACAGGCCCTCGTGAAGGAGGTTCGCGGTAAGTTCTGAGCTTGCAGACGCCGGATGCAGCACTGCTAATCGCCCCTGGCCTCAGACGTGTGGTGTCAGTTATGGAATCGGAGGTGCAGCTGAGGCAGAGGTCGGCTGGGCGGGGTGAGAAAGGCAGCCTTCCAGACACCCTCAAGATCTTCACAGCAGCCCTCACACGCTGGAGTCTCGCAGAAGGGGCGGGGACGCGCTCGCCTTCCCGCGACCATGGCTGGAAAACACAGGCGGCCTTGGGTTATGAAGGCGACGTCAGGTGTCTACAGTGTGTTGGGTACAACAGCTCATAATGAAGTGGGAGGGCCGTTCATTCCACAGAGTCTGTTGAGAGCCCAGCGGTGGAGGGGCCGTGACCGAGACGCCCATGGTGTAGCTGGTGACAAGCAGGAGATGACCGGGGCGGGGCAGGGGGGTAGTGGCCGCTGCGGGGGGGATTGCCACCCACCAGCCCAGGGCCAGGCGGGGAGCCTCGTCCTAGGAAAAGGGCCCACGTCGGGACACCAGCGGGCCGCTGGGGACGTGGACGGGGCGTGTCAGCCGTGGTGCACCCCAAGCCGCTCCCGTCACCTGGTCCTGCAGACAGCGCCCCTGCCCGGCCAGCTGCGGGAGGTGAGCCGAGATGGGCCTGGAGGAGGGGCTGGCTCCGGCATCTGGACGCCTGCACTTACCACTCCCAGGCCAGGCCCGGTCCAGGGAGCGTCCACAGTGCATCTCTTCATCGAACCTTCAGCCTGTTTTCCAGACGGGGACCCTGAACCTCGGGGACCTGACCGCCCGCTGGGGGCCGTGGGGAGGGTGTGAGGATTTAGCTTCGCAAGGTGAGCGCTTGCAGGGATCCCACGGGGCAACGCGCTGGCCTAACCCCGCTGTGCTGTGCGAGTAAAAACCGACAAGGTGGTAGGTTTTACGTTGTGTGTTTTTGGCCTCAGTAGAAACCAGACGAGCAGGACTCACCCAGCGGGGGCTTCCCACGCGGCGCACGGTGTGCGCGACGGTGGCTTAGCCTCTGTCTCCCTCCTGTCCCCTACGACTTCCTGGAACCACAGGGCTGGGGGCCGGTTACTGTTTTATATAATAAAGTTTTATTAGAATCACATAGAGAGGTCATTGGCTAAATGAGCAGATATACACATCATTTGCAACAAGATTTAAAATAAAAAGGGACCCAGGTGAAAGGAAAATCAAAACAGAGTTGGTGTCGCTCAGAGAGTGTCTAGAAAGGAACTGGGAGGTCATGGAGGGTGACTTGTGCATGTCCCAGCCGAGGGGATCTGACCTGTTGACCTGATGAAGTCATCCAGAACCCCTGCCGGAAACGGGGTGTACTTATCAGACCCCCTATCCTAAAACAACTTGTGATTCCTTAAGGCAAAATATTTCCCGAGTCAAGTCAGGGTCAGGCACAATTCTCTCCAGGCAGCTGGTAACAACCTCGTGGCTTTTTGTCTTTCACAAGCCCATGACTCTTCCTCTTCCTTGAAACACTCTCGGGGTTACCCTGAATCTGCATCTCCCGAATTGCCATTATTAACATAACTAAGCCCTCTTGTGATGTGCAGCCCAATCCGGGGCAGCAAAGGCAAAGACAAAGACCTCCCATTCCTGCTTGCCCCCCGCCACCCCCCAGCCCCGTGGACACAAGATTCCCGCGCCGCTGGCCTCACCTCATCCGTTGACTCTGGGTCTGGAGAGGTGCCCGCTGACAACACAGGGCACAAATACCCCGAAGGAGCCCTCTTCTGTCTGACAGTTTCCCGGCTCCTGGGAGATGGGGTACGTCACCAAATGCCCCAAGGTCACGCGGACAAGGTAAGGACGCCGCCCCCCGCCCTGGGAGCGTTCAGGTCCCTGCGTTTGTCAATCGGAGGAGGTGGTCAGGGGTGAGTCGTCCTGTGCTGGACGGGGCAGGAGTTGTGAGCTTGTGGGGAGAGGAAGGTGCCCACACTCCGCCCCTGCCGCGTGTCTGATGTCTTGGTTTGTTGCTTGTTTTCTGTTTGGGGCTGGGAGTTACTAACGGTGCGGTATGATGCGGTTGGGGCAGGGGCTCCTAAGTGTCCATCGATGGTGAATGGATAAAGACAAGATGGTCTAACTCAACCTTCAAAAAGAAGGAAAGCCTGCCATTTGCAACAATGTGGAACGGCCTCCTTGAGGGTTGGTGCTAAGTGTGATACACCAGGCGAAGGCAAACACTGCAGGGTCCTACCTAGCACCACCACCCTCGGACACGTGCCTTTATGAACACCTCCAGTTGGCCCTAAACCCAAAGGCTGAGCTGAGGTTAGAAGCCCTGGCAGTCAGGGGCAGGTAGAGCTTGGGTTTCCTTTACTTCAGTGGTGAGAGGCAGGCCATTTCTTCCTCCAAATCTGGCACAAATGGAAAGACCTGGCAATATCTACTGTAGCCCCTCTGCTATAAGGTAGAGTTACAAAATCCACTACCAGCCTTTTCTTCTCCTATTAGTCTAAGAAAAATCTGGAAGGTACATACACTTTAATCTCTTCCTCCACAGATATGTGTGTATATATAAATATAGAGTAATTTCATTTTATATGCTACTCTTAATGGAAGCACTATTTTTACAAAATGAGCAGACTGATTTCCATTTTTCCAAAATAAGATATTTTATACAAATCATATATATTATTCCATGTATATATTCTGTATATAAAGTGTTATATACAGAATTCTCCATACAGAATTTTCTGAACATAAAATTATAATATGGTGGTACTTGGTATTATACCCTCTCTTCTGAATTTTCAAGAGAATTTTACATCATTATTGAGAACATCCTATACAGTATCTTGTGGGCTTCCACAGTTTGCAATAAATATGCTCAATATGAACAATTTCATTTTAAGAATTTTGAAGTGATTAGCTTCACCTGCCTGAAGTGGTAGAGACAAAAATGAAACTTCAACAAAAGAATAAACTTCTTCTAGAGCCACTTTTAGACTTTCCACTTCTGTCATTATTATTATTATCTGTTACTGAAGTATAGTTGATTTACAATATCGTGTTAGTTTCAGGTGTACAGCCCAGCAGCACAGTTTTATGTATACTGAGTATAGTCCCCTGTGCTATACACTAGGTCCTTGTTGGTTACCTATTTTATATACAGTATAGTAGTATGTATATGTTAATCCCAACCTCCTGATTTATCTCTCCCCCCCACCCCCCTTTCCCCTTTGGTGATCATAAGTTTGTTTTCCATGTCTGTGACTCTCTTTCTGTTTTGGAAATAAATTCATTTGTATCTTTTTTTTCTTTTTTTTTAGATTCCACATATGAGCGATATCATATGATGTTTGTCTGGCTTACTTCACTTAGTATGATAATCTCTAGGTCCATCCATGTTGCTGCAAATGGCACTATTTTATTCCTTTTTATGGCTGAGTAATATTCTATTGTGTGTGTGTGTGTATATATATATATATATATATATATATACACACACCACATCTTTATCCATTCATCTGTCAGTGGACATTTAGGTTGCTTCCATGTCTTGGCTATTGTAAATAATGCTGTAATGAACATTGGGGTGCATATATCTTTCCAAATTATGGTCTTCTCCAGATATATGCCCAGGAGTGTGATTGCAGGATCATACGGTAGCTCTATTTTTAGTTTTTTAAGGAACCTCCATACCGTTCTCCATATTGGCTGAACAATTACATTCCCACCAACAGTGTAGGAGGGTTCCCTTTTCTTCACACCCTCTTCAGCATTTGTTTTTTGTAGACTTTTTAATGACGGCCATTCTGACCCCTGTGAGGTGGTATCTCATTGTAGTTTTGATTTGCATTTCTCTAATAATTAGCAATTTTGAGCATCTTTCCATGTGACTTTTGGCCATCTGTATGTCTTCTTTGGAGAAATGTCTATTTAGATCTTCTGCCTATTTTTTTGATTGGGTTGTTCCACTTCTTATCATTATTGAGACTATGGTATTGTGCCTAGAAAGATTCTCAAGCATTAAAATGAAAGGTAGAAAGACCTTGTCAGCCACAGAGCTGTTGATACAGAACAGCCTTATTGATTCCAAATCCCAACCAACTGTAACGAGACTCCAAAGAGTAAAGCTTGTTTCCAGTTTATTTATTCTTTAGCTAACCCTTTGAAACTCTCCATGAGAAGCTATTAATTGCATTTTTTCCCATTTTGATAGAATAGTTGAAACATCTATGGTTCATTACAAAGCAGTAATTGAATGAGTAGTTTAAAGGAAACTATGAACCGTCTAAATACATTGATCTAAATGTACTTCAGCTGGATCCTAAATAGCCAGGAGTTCTTTTTCAAGTTATCGGTTTTCTAGGGAATGGCTGAAGTTTCAGGTGCCGAATAAATGCCATGTATACACGCACCCACTCACACACATGCACGCACACATGCTCACACACACATTTTTGTGGTTGACTTAAATTCTTCCTTCAGAATATGAGAAGCTAGAATAAATGACTGCACAAAAATATATTCGTTTTAAATTATGAACTAGCTATAATTAATGTGAGAGCATTGTGTGGTGAATTGAATAAAAACCTTATTCTGTTGGAGTTACATTTTTCTCCTTTATAAGAAATTAAGGCATCATAAATCTGGAGGGTACTTAATCTTTCCCCTTTAAAATATATTTTTATTCAAGGAATGAAACATGATGTTGGAAATCTTGTGTTTTGGTCCACGTTGGGATCTTCCGAATCCAGGTATATGTTAGAGGGGGTGGGAGTGAAGATTATTTTTGTTTAACTTCCCATCTTCCATCCCCTACCTGTACAGAGAAAGAATGCATTTCTCTAGAGGGAGAGTTCCATGAGAGCAAAGCAAAGAAAGTATCTGGAAGAAATCATAAATGCTAAAATTGGCCTATAAAAGATATATTTAAAGGCGGATTTTTTACAAGATTCATATTTTATGGAAGTCTTTTTTTAAAAACTGTGCATTACAATAGCAGTCTTTGAACTTTTTTGCTCATTGACTCCCTAGAATTTTGTAGAAGTATGTATTCCTTCACACATTTTGTACTGATAGTTCAAAGTTTTCATTATAAGTGTAAATAGTTTACAACTGATGCATTTTTGGCATTTAGTAAGTATTTACATTTAAAAAACAGAACTGTGACATCACTCTTTCAAATGTATCAAATGGCATTTAAATTCCATGATTCGATACCCAGTCATCCGTTTTTAAAAATACATAAGGAAGCTCTTCTTCGATATTTGAAAATTTGTCATTTTGCTAAAGTATAATTTTCGAGAGGTAAAACAACTCTCGTGCAGATACATAATAAAGATGGGCCAGAATTTTTATTCAGCTTATTAAGAGGGAAGATACAGTGAGTCAGATATTGAGATCCGCTCAAAGAGTATTGCAGGACCGAGGTATTTAGAGGCGATTTAACATAGGAATGTTAGGGTAAGACTGCTGGGTTATACACAAAACTGGCTAACAGCCTATAGGACAATAAAGTATATCCTTCAGGGTTGTCAGTTGTTGAGAGTGGTGATCTAGCTGGACACTCAAGACCCACATGCTATTGTGGCAACAGGCACTGGCCACCAGCTTCATTCACCACAGGGGGAACCTGCAGGGACCGGGTGTGCAGGGGCGCCGCCGGACGGAGGAGGGAAGGCGGGTCGGCCCCGCGCGGCGTCCAGGTTGCGCACTGCGCTAAGGAGGTGGGCCGGGCTCCGGTGCGCTGGGGTCCCAGGGGTGTGCGGCAAGGCCCTCGGTGCCCTGCACCTGGCTCTCAGGGAAGTACCCACGGGCGGGGGCACACCGGCGGACCAACACCCGCCGCACTTCTTACTAGAAAGCGCTGCGGCTCATGCGGGCTCAGCACAGTCCGGCCAGCGGCGCATGCGCGCACGCACCCCCCCTGCGCGGTACTACGCGGCCGCCGCTCTTTCCCTCGCCGCGCGGTGACGTCACCGGTGGCCGACGCGTGGGGAGCCGGGCCTCCGAACGCCACCGCGTCCCACTCGCGCCCTCGCCGCAGGTAACGTCACCGGTCCCCGACGCGCGGAGGGCGGGGCCTCGGGTGTCTCCGCCTCCCGCACAGCACCATCGCTGACGGTGTTGTCATCGGGCCGCGACACGTGGTGACGCCATCAGGCCTCGACGCACGGTGAAGGGGCAGGGCGCGCGGGCGGAGCCTCAGCGGGGTCGGAGCTGAGAGGAGAGGGCGGGGAAAGGCGGCGAACAGAGGGGGATCCGGGAGGGGCGGGAAGGTGGCGGCCAGAACATGGCGGAACAGATCCCTCTGTGCCCGGTGCGCAGCGCGGCGGCCGCGGCCAACTGCAAACGCGCGGCCTACTTCAGCGCGGCGGGGCCCGGGCCGGGGGCCGAGCGGCCCAGCAGGTAACGGCGGTGCCGCCCCACCCTTCCGCCCAGGCGCCCCTCCCCGCCCGGCCCGGTGGGGTCCACCCAGGGCGGCCGGCTCCGGAGCCCCGCGGGTGCGCCTGAGCCGGGGAGGGCGTCCACGCTCCGGGAGGGGCCCGGGCGCTGCCACGACCCTGGTGCGCGCCGGCGCCGGGCTGAGCGCAGAGGAGGAAGAGCCTCGGGTTCGGGGGGCTGCTCCCTCAAGTAGCACGGGCACCGCAGGTCCCATGGCACCCATCACGCAGTTGTTAGTTTCCGAGACCCGTATTGTGTCACCGGAGAAATCGCGAAGATGGCAGATAGAACTTCCAGTTAGTTTTAGAAATACAGACCTTGTCGGGAATCACTTTCACAAGTGTAAACAGCAAGTGAAGACATTTCAGTTTGTTTACTAAGGGCACGTTTTACTTGAACGTGTACAAAGTACTTTGTGTTGACAAGAATTTTTGCTCTTAAGAATGGGAAACGGAGATTCAGAAAGGTTAAATTGTTAGAGTTAGTAAGTGGTAGAATTAAACAGTGCAGACCTTTGATTTAAAATGGAAGTCTCATACCCTAGTTGGTTTTAGTTCGTAACTTATTTCTTACCCAAAGGGAAGAATACTACACTTATAAATGATAGAGTGGTTAGAAAAAGAAACTCATAGGAAGGGGAGATAATGTCCTTCAGAGTTGTTAAAATTTTATTCCTGAGCAATTGTAGAAGCAATCAGCCTTTAGTACATAGAGGGAAAAAGTACAGGTTTCAATAGCCAGTTGCTTCAGGATTCCAATTTTAGAACAGTTTTTGGTTTGGGCTATTTGAGAGGCTGTAACATGTAGTCAAAAGAGTACATATTATGCTGTTACAGAGCTGAATTGAATCTTGGTTCATTTCCGTATTAGCTAGCTGTTTGATCTTAGGTAACCATAAGCCCTAATTTCCTCTTTTTTACAGAGGCGGGGGGCAGTATTTTTCCTCATAGAATTGTTGAGGGTTACAGGAGAAGCTAGTAAGGTGCCCATTTTTAGTGTTTGGCCCTGAAGTGGAGAAGTATCGTTTTCTTTCTTCCCTGATATTACCTGGAAGAGTAATTGCTTAGGTAATCTTCTAAGTGGTTGATTTTAGGAGATATTATTTGAAAACGTGCCACCTATTTCACAATAGGTTTCCATCAAAGTTCGCATCTGTGAGTTTTTGCCTTATATATGTTAAGGCTCAGTCATTTGGTAAATATACATTTAGGATCTCTGTGTCTTCAGGGTGGAAACTTATTTTATTGTCAGGAAATATTTCTCTTTTTGTCTCTGGCAATTTTTTTTTTACTCTGGAGTCTACTTTAGTAGACTGGTGTAGCCACATCTGCTTTTTGTGGATAAATGTTTGCATGGTGTTAGCATTCAACCTATCTAAGTTGTTGAAGTGAGTTTCTGTTGGATCATGTTTCTCCATTATTCAATCCGTCAATCTCTGTCTTTTGATTGGTATATTTAGGCCATTACATTTCAGGTAATTATTGATACATTAGAGTTTTTTATTAAGATTTTTTTTTTTTTGATGTGGACCATTTTTAAAGTCTTTACTGAATTTGTTACAATATTGCTTCTGTTTTATGTTTTGGTTTTTCGGCCCTGAGGCATGTCGGATCTTGGCTCCTGACCAGAGATCGAGGCCGTACCCCCTGCATTGGAAGGCAAAGTCTTAACCACTGGACAACCAAGGAAGCAAGGAAGTCCCTGATACATTAGAGTTTAAGTGTGCCACTTTATTAATCTGTTTTGTGTTTCTTCAGATTCTCATTCTTCTGTTTCTCTTCTTACTTTCCTTTTACTTGAACGCTCTTTTGGTATCACTACAGTGTTTTTTGGTGTAGGTCTTTGTATAGTTTTTGTAGTGTTTGCTCTGGGTATTACGGTATATGTGTGTGACTTACCACCGTAGTGTATTGGTATCAGTATTTTACTATGTGGAAACCTCATTTTGGTTCCTTTACCTCCCTTCTCCCCCCTGCAATTTAAATATCATGTCCTGAGTATCAGATGGTGTTATACTTTTTGTTTAAATCATCAAATATGGTTTATAAAACTTGTGATGATAAGGATAGGTTATTGTATTTACCCATATTTTTGCTCTTTTTGTTCTTCCTTCCTGATGTTCCAGGATTCTCTCTTATTTTATTTCCTTTCTATTTCAAGACCTTCCTATAGCCCGTCTTGAGATTTCATCTTAGAATGTCTTTATTTCTCCTTTATTCCTGAAAGGTAGTTTTATTGGGTATAGAATTCCTGGTTGACACTTCTTTTCTTTGTACTTGGAAACTATTGTTCCACTTTCTTCCAGCCTTCATAGTTTCTGATTAGAAGTCCACTGTCATTCAAATTGGTGTTCCCCATAGGTAATGCATCATTTATGTCTGGCTGCTTTCATGTTTTGATGTTTGTTGGTATGATTTCTTTGGGTTTAACTAGTTTGGTAGTCACTGAGCTTCTTGAGTCTGTTGTATTTTGTTTCCCCAAATTTAGGGAGTTTTTAGCCATTATTTCTTCAAGTCCTCTTTCATTTCCACCCCTTTCTCCTCTTCTTTCTGGACTCCAGTGATACAAATGCTGGATCTTTTGTTAGTTTTACGTAATTCCTTTAGGCTCTTTTTTTCCCCAGTTTCTTTTCTCTGTGTTGTTCAGGCTGTGTAAATTCTATTTACTTGTTCTCAAGTTCCCTAATTCTGTCCTCTGTCATTTTCACTCTACTGTAGATCCCATCCAGTGAAGTTGTGTTTCTGCTATTGTATTTTTAAGTTTTATAATTTCTCTTTGTTTCAAGAGAATTTGAAATTGATTGTTGAAGCATATTTATGTTCGGTGCTTGAAATGCTTGGTACATAATTCCAGTATCTGAGTTAATCTTAGTTTTGGTGTCACTTGATTGTCTTTTCTAATTCACACTGTCAGTGTTTTGGTTCTTTGTATGATGAATGGTTTTTGATTGTTTCCTGGATATTTCGTCTATTATATTAGGAGAATGTGGGCCGTATTTATATCTTTTATTTTAGCAGACGATCACCGTGTTTAGATTTAGCACATAGGTCCTGGCCTACCTTTGTCGGCTATGGTTCCAATGACAGTTTAATTCTCAGGGTTGTGATTTTTGCTGTGCTTGGTTTATGTGGTGCTCCTGGAGCTCGTACTTGTCTCTGCTTATGCTGCTGAGGAAAAGAAGGGATTTCCCTAGGCCCAGTGTCTTTTGGTGAGAGGTGGTGGTGTCATCCCATGTGGATGGCGAGGCTGTGTCGGCTGGGCAGTGGCTGTGGACGTACCCTCTCCATACGTGCCCACTGACTTCCCTGGTGTGTCTTGGTAGGAGAGGAGACTCAGCACCACTGTGGCCAGGAGGCTTTCTGTGCCCAAATCCTTTTTGCTGGTGCCCCTGGCTGCTCTGGGATCTTGGGGAAGAGGAGAGGCCATGGAGAGAAGCCATTTCCTGAGCTGGCTGCTTCAGTCGTGGGGTTGCACTTGTTGGTGCTGCTGGCCGCCCCCCACCCCGCTGAGAGAGGGGTGCCTCAGGCTCATGGGGACACGGAGGCTTCCTGAGGCCTCTAACCTCTTGTTGTGGCAGGGGCCCTAACTGGTGCCACCTGGATGCCCTCGTGTCCCTGGGTGGGATAGGGGAGTTTCAGGCCCGTGGGAAAGGATGCCAATTCCCATGGCTACTTGTCAATCTTATCTTGCTGGTGGTGGTGGACTCTTATTCTGCCAGGGGAGTAATGGCCTTCCTGGGCTGCCTTTTCTTGCTAGGTTGGGAGTTAGGCAATGCTGGGCCTGTGTCCTTCCTTTTGTCCGGTGGGGGCATGTAAGACGTCCTGCCACTGTGTTCCTCCAGTTCTGCATCCCAGATCAGCCCAGCTCTCTTCCTCTCACTGCTGCCTTCTTCCTGCTTTCCAGAGCTCTCCTGTGGTTGGCTCTTGCTTTATTTCCAAGGTTTATAGTTGTACTTAGGTGAGGGGAGCAGGGAGAAATGGATTGTGGCTGGAAGTTGTGCTTCTACATTATTTTGTGAAGTTTGGCTTTGGTTGTATTTTATCATGGTAACATTTACGTATAGTTTAAAAAGTTAATTGGTGGTAAAAAGGCTTATGATAAGATACTGTGGCTCACTACCCCTCTTCTTCATTCTCCTTTATCCCAGCCTCTCATCCCACAGGCAGTTACTTTGGACTCTTCTAGCTGTTTCTTCTGGCATTTACACATCTCCATTATTTCAGTGGCGTTATTCCTGACTTGGTCAGCATCTGAAATGACTACTTCTGAAGGCTTCCTTGATCTCAACCCCAGCCAGGATAAAATGGCATGCTCCTGCCAGGCTCCTGTAGGACTCTGTTTCCCCTCGTACCACAGATCGCACTTGACTATAACTGCTTCTCTTCTCGTTAGACTTTAAATTCCGTGAATAGAGTGGCAGTGATGGTCAGGTTTTACCCCTGTTACCTGGCCCCACGAGATGAGTAGGAAAATGTTCCCTTCTCTTTTACTTTCTGGCCCCGTGAGATGCATAGGGAAATGTTCCCTTCTCTTTTGCTTTCTGGAAGACATTGTGTAAAGTTGGTGTTACTTCTTTAAATGTTTGCTATTTTCCAGTGAAACCATCTGGACGTGGAGATTTCTTTTTCGGGTGTTTTGATTTAAAATTCAGTTTCTTTAATAGTTATTGAGCTATTCAAATGATCTATTTCATATTTGGTGAGTTTTGATAGTTTGTGCCCCATGACCAATTGGTTTGTTTCAGGTAAGTTGCCGTATTTATGTGTGTAGAGTTGTTTGTAGTAGTCCTGTATTTCCCTTTTGATGTTGTTTCATTCAGGTGTTGGTGGTTTGTGCCTTCACTTCTATTTGTTGGTCATTCTTGCTAGAGGTTTGATCTTTTCAAAGATCCATCTTTATTTTACTTATTTTTTCTATCGTTTTCTTTCTTTCAACTTCATTAATTTCTGCTCTTTATTTTTTCCTTCCATTGCTTACATTAGGTTTATTTTTCTCTTCTTTTCATTTCTTAAGGTGAGAGCTTGGATTATTGATTAGAGAGTTCTTTTTTCGTGTAAATGTTTAGTGCTGTAAATTTCCCTCTTGGTACTGACTTATCTGTGTCCAGCAAATTCTGGTATTTTGATTTTCTCTGAGACATCCTCTCTGACCCATGGATTATTTAGAAGTGTGTTTGGAAAATTTACTGTTATCTTCCTGTTACTAATATCTCGTGTGATTCCTTTGTGATCAAAGAACACACTTTGTGTGATTTCAATTATTCTAAATTTGGTGCAGTTTGTGACTGAGGATGTGGTCTGCATCGGTAAGAATTCCTGGGGCTCTTGAAAAGAAAGTGTATGGTGTTGTTGTTGGGTGAAATGTTCTGAAATGTGATTAGATCTCGTTAGTTAATGGTGTTGAGTTCTTCTCTCCTTATACTGGTTTACTGTCTAGTTGTTGAGGGTGGATAGTTGAAGTCTCTTGAGTGTAATCATGGACTTGGCTATTTCTCCTTTTAGTTTTATCAATTTTTGCTTCACATATTTTGCAGGTCTATTGTTCGGTGCATTCGCGTTTGGGATTGCTTTGTGTTCTTGATGGACTGACACTTTTATCCTTACGTAATTTCCCTGTCTGTCTCTAGTAATTTTATTGCTCTGAAGTTTACTTTAACTGACATTAATATAGCCACTTTTGCTTTCTTTTGATTTATGTTGGCCTGGTGTATAATTTTCCATCCTTTTAAATTCAACCTACTTATATTTAAAGTGAGTTTCTTTTAGTCTGTATATGGTTGGTTTATATTTTTTATCCACTCTGCTGATCTGTGTCTTAGAGTTGATGTATTTAGAACATTTACATTCTTTGTAGTGATGGTTAGTTAGTGCTTACGTCTGCCATTTTACTTTTTGTTTTCTGTGTTTTT
Organism: Balaenoptera physalus; assembly: GCF_965194825.1. NCBI lineage: Eukaryota > Metazoa > Chordata > Mammalia > Artiodactyla > Balaenopteridae > Balaenoptera > Balaenoptera physalus. The sequence goes on along the minus strand of NC_138897.1, from coordinate 1,350,572 downwards.
TGTTTCTCTGTTTTCTTTTTCCTGCTTTCTTGCGAGTTACTTTGAACACTTTTTAGAATTCCATTTTGATTTACTTATGGTGTTTTATGTTGGATCTTCTCTTTGTATAAATACTGTTTAGCAGTTTAGCAGTTCTAGATATTATATTATACAGACATAACTCATCACAGTATACTTGTGTTGATATTTTATCGATTTGAGTAAAGTGTATAATCCTTACCTTACATCCTTTTATTCTCCCCTGTTGGTAATGTAATTATGGGCATACCTTGTTTTATTGTGCTTTGCATTATTGTGTTTTTTACAAATTGAAGGTTTGTGGCAACCCTGCATTGTTAGATGATGGTTAGCATTTTTAAGTAATAAAGTATTTTTCAATTAAGGCACGTATTTTTTTTTTTTTTTTACACATAATGCTGTTGCACACTTAATAGACTACAGTACATTGTAAACATAACTTTTATAGGCACCAGAAGACCAAAAATTCATGTGACTCAGTTTATTGCCGTATTTGCTTTATTGCAGTGGTCTGGAACTGAACCCACAATAACTCTGAGGTATGCTTGTGTCTTGTAAAATTATATGTAAATTTTACATATGTAAAAGTACTTAAATATTTCCCTTACATACAATTAGAATTGCACATCAGAGAGTGTTATAATTTTTGCTTCATCTCTCAAACATAATTTAGAAAACTCAAGAGGAGATGGATGATCTATTATACTGACCCATATTTTTGCTATTTCTGTTGTTCTTTTATTTCCTGATGTACCAAAATTCTTTTATTGTTTCCATTCTGTTTTAAGAATTCCTTAGCTATACTTTGAGGGTAGGTCTGCTGGAAACAAATCTTTTAGTTTTACTTCATCTGAGGATGTCTTATTTCCCCTTCATTCCTAAAGGATATTTTCACCAGATATACAGTTTGGGGTCGAGCACTTGAAAAATGTTATGTCACTTCTTTTTGGCCTGCATGATTCTTGATGAGAAATCTGATGTCATTGGAATGATTTTTCCTTTGTAGGTAAGATATCATCATTTCTCACTACTTTCAAACTTTGTCTTGAGTTTTCAGTAGTTTGATTATTATGGGCCTTAGCATAGATTTCTTTGAGTTTATACTGTTTCACTTAGTTTCTTGAATCTTTTGTCAAATAGACGTTTTTCAGCCTTTATTTGTTTGAATACTTATGTTTGGGACCTTCTTTTTTCTCTTCTTCTGATATTCTAGTGACACCTTGTGAGATCTTTTCTTTTAGTCCCATATGGTCCTGAGTTCTGTTCATTTGCTTTAAGTCTGTTTTCTGTTCAGATTGGGTGATTTCTGTTGTTCTGTCTTCAAGTTCATTGATTTTTCCTCTGTCTCCTTCATTCTGCTGCTGAACCTGTCCATTCAGTTTTTAAGTCTCTGCTATTTTTTTTTTCTTGTTTCAAAATTTCCAGTTGATACTAATTTATATTAGCTGTTTCTTTGCTGAGTCTTTCTGTTCTTTTGCATATGCTTCAACATGTTTGTATTGCCCGTTGAAACATTTTTATGATGAATGTTTTAAACCCCTTGTCAGATAACTGCAACATCTGCATCATTTTGATGTCACCATCTCTTGATTCTCTTTTCTCGTTCAGGTTGAGGTTTTTTGGTTTTTGGTGTAATGAGTGATTCTTGCTTGCATCCTGGACATTCTGGTGTTATGCCATCGGGCTGTGGACCTTATTCAAGTCTTCTGTTTTATTAGTCTCTCTTAAAAAGAGACTCATGCTGAGAACAGATGCCTACTGTCTGATTATCTCTAAAATATTAGTACATTTCTTGGTAGAGGCAACACAATTTTTTTTTTTAGTGTTAGTTTTCTCATTGAGTGTCTACACACAATTTTCTCTGAATCTTAAAAGTTTTACAATTATCATGATGATAAAAAAATATTTTACTATTTGTAAAGATGAAACTTTTCCTTTGCTGTGATGGTTTGCAATTGAAAGCTTTTTTTTTTTAAAATTAATTAATTTATTTATTTTTGGCTGTGCTGGGTCTTCGTTTCTGTGCGAGGGCTTTCTCTAGTTGGCGGCACGTGGGGGCCACTCTTCATCGCAGTGCACGGGCCTCTCACTATCGCGGCCTCTCTTGTTGCGGAGCACAGTCTCCAGATGCGCAGGCTCAGTAGCTGTGGCTCACGGGCCCAGTTGCTCCGCGGCATGTGGGATCTTCCCAGACCAGGGCTCGAACCCGTGTCCCCTGCATTGGCAGGCAGATTCTCAACCACTGCGCCACCAGGGAAGCCCTGAAAGCTTTTTTAAAGTACAGAATGATTAGTAAGATAGCATTTATCCAAGTACCCAGGCCCAGGATTCCTTGGAATCAGAGACATAGTCTTAAAATTTATATAATTAATTTCCTTTACAAGGGCTCTAGTTCATGTACGTTTACGACATTCTTCACACTTGCCAGCATGGAAATGTCTCACTGAATTTTCTAAACCGACAGTGTCAGCATGAAGACAGAGTTGGCGATTGGGACAGCACATTCTGGGCAACTGGAGTGTGTGTCCTGAGCTAACTGGCCTGCTCATCTGTAAATTTCTAGATTGACATTTACATATATTAGATATCGTACCATTAACTCTGATTCAGAAGTTTGTCTCCATTTATGTATAGAGTTGGTGTAATTTCTTATTCGAGAAGTTGGTATTCTCATCTCTTACAGAACATTGTGTAAGAGGAGTCAGTAACTCCAAGGTTACTGCATACACAGTGTGGCTGGGGCGCCTCAGCTTGAGGGACTGCCTGACCGTTGTCCCTGTTGCTTGTTTTTGCTGCTGATGTCAAGGCACGCTGCTCTGGCGCTGTTCCTTTAAATTTTTTTTTTTTTTAAACGATTCCCTTGTTCATCTCCTCTGCTGCTGTAGGAAGGAAGGAGTTCCAGTTTTTCGGAAGTTCATACGGTTTTGCTGCTCATTAATGACTCACCAGTGACACAGTTGAACTTGGAAGCTGTATTTGATGAAGAAAATGTACACATTTCTCTATAGCATTTTGTCACTTTGTTTTTCTGCGTTATTAACATGTAGGCAGAGAGGGGGTGTTTATTTTTCTTAAAGAAGGTTTAAGCATTAAGCATATTTTAAATGTTTTTCTCCCTTTAGTATCAGTTGACTCTCAGAAATGTTTCTCATCAAAGTGGAAACAATAAGGCTGTTGGATACTTAAGGTAAAAATGTGAGTTTAAGGTAGTTATTGTATTGACCTACTTTTACTTAGATACATGTAAATTATTCATCTTCCAGTACTTGAATGTTTTGTTGAAAGTTCCTAATTTTTTTAAACCTTTGGCAGCAGCTGAGATAGCTGTCTTCAGTTCTTACCGTGGTGGTACTCTTGGGTTCAGTATCATCCGTTCTGTCGTCTTTGTTCACATTGTTTTTACTCATTTTAAAACTATGTTTCCAGAATTATACTTAATTGCTGGAAACGTTGATCTTTCTTGAGTGACAAACCAATTAAGTGTGTATGACACCAGGCAACAAAGACACTTAAGATTCTCTGCTTATCCTGTCTCTGAAAAATCCATTATTCATCATCTTATTGTTTTTAAATACTGAGGTAAAATTTTCAATACAATAGGAAAATTGCTTTGGAAGTGGAATAAATTGCTTGCCAGCTCAAAGGCTCCATTTCTGAAGTTGAGGTTACTAAACATGATGTTGCTTATATTCATTATCTTTCAGACTCATTGTACTGCTTTTCTAGCATTAAACTTGATAAGATTGTGACTTTTGCTAAAAAACAACACAATGGCTAGAAGAACTTAATGAAAAAGACTAAAAATCTCATTTTGTATACTATATTATAATATATTTAAGTGGTGTTTTGAATTTTAATTACATTTTGTATAAATATTCATTTTCTAGTTGACTGTTTTAAAAGAAATAATCTTACACAGAAGTAAGAAAAAAGGAATTTTTGAGAGGAAAAGTATTAGTTCTGTTTTAGATTATGTAATTTTTTGCCTAAACCATCTCAAATGATAGGTCGCTTGCTGTAGGGATGTTCGGTGATGGTATCAGTAGTAATTGGAGTTGTTTGTAGAAGATTATATGGAGAGATTAAAACGAGTATCCCTTTGATTAGTGGAGTAAGGTGTTCAAAAGAGAGGTGATAATAGTGACTGCTACTTCTCCTGACATATGCTTTCAGCCAGAGATCTTCTGCCTTCTTGTTTTTAGTGATGATATGGTATTCCATCATGTATTAAAAGCAACTCTAATCGTTGATATTAAGGTTTTTCTAGGCTTTTGGGGTGATCAGCACAGCACAGTGATCATTATCTTTGTAAATATATCTTGTATATATTTTTAATTTTATGAGATAATAGAACCTGTGCATTAAAGTTTAATTGCATTACCAAAAAAAAAAAAAAAAAAGGCTTTCGATGCATCTTCACAAATTAGTCTCCAAAAAGTTGTTCGCATTCTTACCAGCAATTAAGAGTCCCTGGTTATCCAAGACTGTTGGCCATGCCAGATGTTAAGAAGTATTTTTTCAGTTGTTTTAATTTGCATGTTTTAAACGTCCTTTTTGAAAACAGAAATTCTTCCCAGGCTTAAAGCCTTCCACTGCCTTCCTCTTCCACTTTGAATTCGCGTTACGCTCTTCCTTTCGGCTTCCCAGTCTGTGGGGCTTGCCCCGCTGCATCTGCAGCTGCATTTGCCGCAGCTCCGCCCGGCCCGCTCCCTCCAGCCACACTGGCTGTCTCCCCTCCTGCAGCCCTCCAGGCTCTGCAGCCCCTCTGGGTCTTCCTAGACCTTGGTGTACTTGGCTGCTTTTCATCCCGGCGTCACTTCTTGAGACTCAGGCTCCTGGACTATCTGAGGAAGACCCCCTCCTGTCACTTCTGGTCTCATCACCCCCTTTATTGTCTTCCTAGCACTTTCCCCTTTGAAAATAGTTTACATCTTGTCTTTGTCCTGTTAGTACCTAAGCTGTGTATGAGCAGGGGCTTCGTGTGCCTCTTTGCTTCTGTACCCGCAGGGACAGCGCTAGCACGTAGTAGACGCTCAAGTGTTTGTTGTAAGGTCCTAATGTGGTGGAGTGTAATTTTCTAAGTATAGCTGTATTTCTTCCTTTGTGAATTGTCTTTGTTCATGTGTCATTCAAAGTGTTTGCTTTTTTATTGATTTTTATTGATTTGTGAGAACTGCTTATAAAGAATCGTTTTTTCTGTCATGTGCTGCATATTTTTCCCCATTTTCTCATTTGCTTTAAAGTTTTCTTCTTTGATGATGCAGAATACAGACCTCCAGAGTGCCTGGCCGTAGTAAGGACTCAGTAAACTGTAGCCATCCATTGTCCGGGGCTCCTTCGTCTAAGACGCCTGCAGGAGTTCTTTTTCATTCTGGTTTGTTGTCTAATTGACAAGCCTGTTCCCCAAACGATCGATCTCTTGAGCCAACTTGCCCTGTGTGTAAGGATGCAGCACGCTGGCTGTGGCAGCCAGCAGGAGGATGAGGAGAAAGGGCCTCGTGGTAAGTGCAGGTAAAACCGTGTTGTAGGAATTAGCTCGGCGCGCTGAGGGTGTGGGTAGTGGTGAGGGAATATCCGTCTTCCAGCGGTTACGTGGCTGCCGGGGAGCAGGGTGTCATCAACAATAATTACAGAAGTTTGTTCTTTTTTAAAAAATTGTGGCAAAGTATACGTAACATAAGAGATACCATCTTAACCGTTTTTCAATGCACAGTAAATGGCATTAAGTATGTTACCGTTGCTGTGTGACCGCCACCGCCATCTACCCACAGAACTTCCATCTTCCCAAACTGAACCTCTGTGTCCCTTCGACACTGACCTCCACCCTCCCCCACTGCCCGCTCACCTCTGTCTACCTTCTGTCTCTGGAGTTGACTGCTCTGGGGACCTCATGTAAGTGGAGTCATGCAGTGTTTGTCTTCTCGTGTCCAGCTTCTTTCACTGAGCATTATGTCCTGAAGGTTCTCGTTGTAGCTTGTATCAGTTTTCTTCCTTTTCATGGCTGAATGGTATCCCATTGTGTGTATGGTCCACGTTTGTCTATGGACATTTGAGTTTTTGTTCTTTCTTGTAGTATGGTTTTCTGTGTTAATTGTCTAAAACTGGGAATTAAATGAATACATGTGAAGTGCCTAGATTAATGCCTGCGAGTCTGAGCTGTCAGTAGCTGTTCAGTGCTGGTTTCTTCTCCTTTTCGTCACCATCATCATCCCTTCCACACTGAATTGTTAATCCGCAGGGTAGTGGGGGGGACGGGTCGGTGGCCCCCTCACTCAGTCTTCTGTTTTCAGCCCAGCATCCCTTCCCCAGAGGAGCGGAGGGCTGGTTGCCTAGCTGGGTGGGAGGGGGGCTGCAGGTAAGGATCCACATGTTTCTCTCAGAGCTTTCAGTCTGTTCTTATTCCAGCGTCCCTTCAGCCCCCTCCCAGAGGCACCCGGTGCTGCCGGTCTTCAGCCCTGCTAGGGTCCCGAGGTTCCAATCCCTTGGTTCTCTGGTTTCTTCACTGCTGGCTTCAGACTCCATTTTCGTGGTTCTGCTTAGTTGTTTACCATCCATCCATCTGCTTTCCCCAGCTTCTTACGTTTTGTTATCTCCTCTTTTGTTTTCTGTTCTTGTAGATTTACGCTTTTAAAAAAAAGCAATTTTTTGGATATTGAAAGTAGGTTATGTATTTAATCTTCCATGAAAGATTAAACATGAAACATTTTAATCTTGAAACATGAAACAAGAAACATGAAACATTTTTTTCATTTTACACATATCTATCTGATTCATTCTTCTCTTTCAGAAGACTGGTTTTCTGGGTTTCTTACTCTACGTAGTGGCATAGACCTCCAACAGCTCTTATCACAGGAGACAGTAGCTTTAGTTATCTAGGGAGACGGCTGCCTTTTTCTCAGCTCCAGCCGCAGAATTTTCCTGGACAGCCGTGGCTTAGCTTGGTTGGCTGCCTGTCCCCGACCAACCACAGGAGGGTTTGAGGTCCCAGGCAGCTACACAGCAGTCCTTCCCGGGTGGTGGGCGGAGTGGGCCAGGTTCCTAAGGAAAGAGGAGCTGGTGGGGCCAAAGAATAGATTCCCTCCCACTGCTGGCCTCCCAGCTCCTGCCCGTCCTTGGCAGGCCCGCTCCATTTACTGCCGCTGCCTGCGTCATGTTGCAGAGGCCTCAGACTGAAAATGAGTAAAACCAAACTCAGGGTTCTCCCTCTGCTGTCCGAAGCCTGCCCCTGCTAGTGTTTTCTGTCCTACTGAGCGGTACTGCTGTCCTTCTTCCCGTACAGGCCAGTCGTCCTTAGGCTCTCGTGTCCTCTGAGTTCATAGTCAAGCGTCACCTGTCTGTCTGCTCTAGCTCTTAAATGCCCCGAATCTACCCACTTCTCTCCTTTTTTCTCCAGCTCCTTTGTTCAAGCACTGTCTGTCTCTGTCCTGGACTCTTGCAGCGGCCTCCTGATTGGCTCCAGCTCTGCCTCGACCAGTTCTCCAGGGCAGCCAGAGTGCAGAGTGAATCTCATGTTTGCCTCTCACCTGAAATGGTTGTCTTTCCTGTGATTTGCAAGGGCCTCCACTGCCAAGTTCCTTCTGCCTTTCCAGGCTCGCGAGAGGCCCTGGTCTTACGTCTGCGCGGGCCGCCCCTGCTGCCCCTCTTACCTTCCGAAATGTGTCCAGCTAAATTGAATTTTCCGTGCAAGAGGGGAGCAGCCTCGGCCATAGTTCATTGGTAGTGTAGGACCCCGTGTGACACCAAAGGTGATCTTCTTCCCCTTAAATAAGTAAATGTATTCAGCCCCAGTCTGATAAGGCTAAGGTAAATTGCTTCTAGTGTTTTTGGTATTTCTCATAGCTCTCATATTGGTGGGAGTTTAAATTTGCAGTTTGGCAATGTGTATCAACTATTTTAGAGCTTATGACTTTACATAGCAATTCTAGTCCTGGGACTCTCTGAAAGAATTCATCTAAAATATGGGAGAAGTGCTGTGCACAGATATATTCACTGAAATATTTTTTAATGGGGAGTTATAAATGTCTTCCCTGTAGGGGATAACTGAGTAACCTGGTAAGTCCACTCGCTGGACTCTTTTTTAGTTACCAGATGTTGAGAAGACGGTACAGAAACTTAGGTGGGAGGTTGGCATTGGCCTTCACGTCCAAGGACTTTTTTCCATCATTGAATTCCATTTGGGCTTGGATTCTTGACAGCTAGACACTTATTTTAAGAATAAACTCTCATGAAGATAGAGGCTTTGGGAATCTTGCCTGCTGACCTTTTCGCGGAATCCTAGTAGGCGAGTGCTACATGGCACCGTTGCCACACACTCACATGTGCACCAGCACACACAGGCACCCACCCACCCATGCACAGGCCGGACACACGTGCACACACACAGTTCCCTGAAGGCTGGCTGAAAAGATAGCTAACTGCAGACATAAAGCTTGTCATATACTGTAGGAGATGCATTTTACTGAAGTTCAGAGCAGAATGGAAATTGTGCTAGTGCTGTTAGATGTTCCTGATTATCTGGAGTAGCACTCATCATTGTCCATCCTTCTGTAGGCCTTCTTTTCCAAAATGTCGGCTTTCGAGAGTGACGGGAGATCTAGAGAAAGAAGATAGTAGTGATGGAGAAAATGACAAGTGTCCAGGTGACCACAGGTCTTAGAGGCAGTGGCAGGAGAAAAGATGGAGAAGCTGTAGATGGAGGAAGTAATGGAGAGTGGACATCTATTCCAGTCTTAAAATTTTTGCCCTTTGAATATAGTTTCCGCAGTTGTTCATTATAAGATATTGCAAGCATACAGAAACATCAGAAGAATGGTCTTTTACGTAGATAGAACAGCTACACATGGAAGGCTGCTTGGAGGGTTCTGCTCACGGCATGGTAACGGCAGCTTTCTTGGACAGCCTTTCCTTTCCTGCTTACCTTGGTTTAGTGTTTTGCAAAGGAAAATAGCATTACTGTGCAGTGTTATTTGTAATGGTTTGCTTCCCCTGAAGACAGCTTAGTATGAGGGAAAAAGAAAAGTGTGATTAGTAGAATTGGGCCGGCTCTTGCCCTAAGCGAGACCCGTATCGTACACAGAAGACTGCTTGGCCTGCCTCAGTGCTCTGTTCTTTCCTTTATCCAGGTACCAGCTGGAAGATGAGTCTGCCCATTTGGATGAAATGCCACTAATGATGTCTGAAGAAGGCTTTGAGAATGACGAAAGTGATTACCACAAATTACCGCGAGCTAGGATCATGCGAAGAAAGAGAGGCCTAGAGTGGTTTGTCTGTGGAGGATGGAAGTTCCTCTGTACCAGGTTTGTTATGCATTGCTGCCTAACCTCCTTCACACCAAGGTTACACAGTTATTTATAAGCTTAGCTTCTAAACACATTTGTTTCTATATCAAACTAAAGAAGCCGCTCTCTAAATGACATCATGGAGAGTATTAATAACCTTAGTCAAAACCAAACAGTGCTAATCCAGAAGGGACAGAAAGCCAAATTCACTTTTTTGTGAGATGTTTTAATGTTTAGAAGATGGAGGAAATTAGTGATTTTGTAATTACTGCATGGTAGAATTAATTCTGGTCACTGTATTGACATTTATAAACTGTGTTCCTTTCTTTTCCATCTGTGATTATAGAGGCGTCCCTTGGTATCTGTGGAAGACTGGTTCTGAGACCCAAATCAGTGGATGCTCAAGTCTCTTTATTTTTTCAGTTATACGTGTATATATATTTTTTCAGATTCTTGTCTATTATAGGTTATTACAAGATATTGAATATAGTTCCCTGTGCTATGCAGTTGGTCCTTGTTGTTTATCTGTTTTGTATATAGTACTGTGTATACGTTAATCCCAGACTCCTAATCTACACCCCCCCCCCACCCCGCCCTCCCTGCTATCCCCATTGGTAACCGTAAGTTTGTTTCCTATGTCTGTGAGTCTGTTTCTGGTTTTTTTTGTTTTTTTTTTTAAGCTGGGAAATCTTTTACTCCTCTGTTTCTGTTTTGTAAATAAGTTCATTTGTATCATTTTTTACTTTCCACATATAAGCAATATCACATGATATTTATCTTTTCTCTGACTGACTCACTTCACTTAATATGATAATCTCTAGGTACATCCATGTTGCTGCAAATGGCATTATTTTGTTCTTTCTTATGGCTGAGTAATATTCCATTGTTTATCTGTACCACATCTTCTTTATCCATTCCTCTGTCGATGGGCATTTAGGTTGCTTCCATGTCTGGGTTATTGTAAATAATGCTGCAGTGAACATTGGGGTGCATGTACCTTTTGATTTATGGTTTTCTCCAGATATATGCCCAGGAGTGGGATTGCTGGATCACATGGTAACTCTACTTTTAGTTTTTTCAGGAACCTCCGTACCATTCTCCATAGTTGGAGTTGTAAATTGGTTGTACCAATTTACATTCTCACCAACAGTGTAGGAGGGTTCCTTTTTCTCCACACCCACTCCAACATTTATCCTTTGTAGACTTTTTAATGGTGGCCATTCTGACTGGTGTGAGCTGATACCTTATGTAGATCTGTCATGTACTGGATTGGTCTAAGACAGACAGTTCTGTCGGATCCAGAAGCAGGATGTGGAGATGGAGGTTCGAGAGTTGTTGTTACTGTCGTGGTTGTGGAAACCACCCGGAAGGATGACATTCCTAAAATGGCAGCAGTGTGGTAGAGGCCCATGAAGGAAGAAGGAAAGGGACCCCCTGGGGAAAAGGACAGTGGTGGAAAGGAAGGCTAATAATCCTTTTTTTAGGCAGCAGAAAAAATAGGGGAGGACGTGTGAAATAGTGTTGGAGAGGATGGCTTTTATCTTGACTTCAGTTGGGAACATTAGTTCATTTAAGTGAGGAGGTGTCTGGGATACACATGAGGACTAAAAAATGACAGAATTGGTCACGCCTTGGTAGAGGTCATCAGTAATCACGCATCTGTGTTGAGCCCAGCATAATTTTATTACTGTTTGCCCATCAGGGAGAAGCCTGAGCCATTACAGAACCAGCTGTGGAAGCGAGGGGGTGGGCAGTTACGGTGGGAACGGTGGCCAGTGTCGTGAGTTGAAGCGACGGCTGCGGCAGAGGAGCTTTGGGCGGTGCCACAGTTGCAGTCTGATGGGCGTGTGGTGTGTTCTCCATTAGTGTGGGGTGGGAGGGGCAGTGGGGTCAGACCAGCGGTGCTGTTTGAGATGAGCATTCTCACTGCTGTTTACAGCCAAGAACTGGAAGAGGCCCTCTCCTGAGAGCCAAGGGCCAAGCCAGAAGCTGAGCCAGAGCCTGACTTGACGCGCCAGAGCCTTTCCTGGCTCTTGGCTCCGTGGACTGGGAAGAGCGCTAGGACGAGGAGGTGTGGTCCAAATGCGGTCGGTCCTGACTTGCGCTCTTCAAGTAGATAAGTGCCTGGTCTCACCCTCCTAAAGGGAACCTGACGTGGAGATCAGTGGGATTGAGGAGGCTGAGAATCTTACCTCCTGTGCATGGAGGATCCCTGGATAACAGAGAGTTGCTAAAAACTGGGGACGTGGGAGTGGGTACTGATGGACATAAAACTTTAAGGTCACAGTCTCGTGCTCATGCTGTGGACTTCAAGAGGGCAGGCCATGTTTTGGAAGTGGTACTTATCCATACCAGTCAAACAGTTGCCAAGAATTGTGGGCATTGTTGAAGGCCGAGTGCATCGTTGAATTAATTATTTTTGGTCTTTTACAGGATTTTGTTTTTACCAAATGGAACATAGCCAAATTTTGGATTTCATTTGTAATATTCCTTTTCTTAAGGAAGATATTAAGAATATATTTGAAAATCTAGGTGTTAGTGGCAAAAACTAACATGTTTTGGGGATATTAAAACAGCTCAGTAATATATACTCGAGACGTATGTAAAGTCTTTGTCTTAGTAAATGGTGATCATGTGGGCAGAGCTGACCGAACCGTCGTGGTGGCTTCGCTCACGAGTGTCTCTTTCCACGTGGACGAGAGTGACCTGAGACGTGGCCACACTTCGTGTTCAGTGTGCATCCACTACACCAGGAAATTGTTACGGAAATTAAAACTGCACCTTACAGAACAGACTGTACAGTTAGCAACTTAGATGGGTCTTATTTTCTTTATTCCTTATAAATTTCCAGTTTTGAATATTTGCTAACCTTTCTATTTTCTAAATACCAGGCATTATAAAAGTCAGTGTTATTAAGGTTATTAGGCGATGGATCAAAGAGTAGAAGATATATAAAATTACTTAGTTTAATTGCAGAAGAAAACGTTATGAATATTGTAAAGATAGCAAAGGATATTAATGAGTTGCAGATATTTCATTGTATTTTTATTTGTAGATTCTGTGAGTAGTAAGGTTTATTTTTAAATTCTTCTTCTTCTGGGATTGAGTAGGCTTTAATTTCTTCATGGCTTAAGACCTGCCTTCTCATTTTTATTATTTGGCAAAAATTCCAACTCTGAAAAATTTGACTCTGAAAAAACTTTTTCTGTAATCTGTCTTCTAAACCTTGGAGTGTCCTCCACGTGGGTTACCGTGATGCACACCGGCATGTAGTTCTGGGGGACAGTAGTGCCTTTCTCACGAGGTTTACATTTCACCCGCTATCAAAAAGCACTTTGTCCCCATGAAAGTGGAACCCCTGAATGGCATTTCCATATGAAGGGAGGGTATCAAATGCTAAGATTGTTCCCAGTTCTAAATGGCCTCTGCACTTTCAGTTAATCTGCAACACGTTTGGAGTGTAGAAGCATGGGAAAATGCTGATCTCTTAAGAGGACATGAGTGCTGTGTCTCTTTTGGCTTGGTAACCAAAGGTACCTGTTGGATAGAATTATTTATTCATTTATTTATTTGGGAAGGAGGCTTTCTAGATTTTGGAAGTTATTTAATTACGGCCCCTTAAAATTTTACAAGACAGGATCTTGGTATATAAAGATGTGCTTTATTTAGTATTGGAGTACTACTTTGATTGTAGAGGCATTTGCGAAAACTTACTAATACTAAAATGTTTTAAGAAAAAAGTGTAGTTTGTACACTATTGGATTTAGTTTCAATTTGACTTGACAGTGTAAGGCGATTTACATATAAATGGGAAAGTGTCTTCTGAATACTGAGTAACTGAGGAAACGTGCAGTGCGCATAGAAATGTTCCTGGGTAAAGCTCCGTATTTCTTTCTTCCAGGGACTCCTCTGCATCTCCTTCTCACTTACCGGTATTTACCAGTATGTTTTACTCTTATTACTTTGCCTTCAAAAATTGCCCATAGTTTTACTTTCTCCCTTAGCTCTACAGCTCCATAAGGCTTACTTACACGTACTTTTTTGGTTACAAGTATTTTCTTTATGTGGGGGGTTTGTCTTCTCTTTCTGGTCATATTTTCTGTCTGCATAATCCGGTGGCAATGCTGGCGGAGCCCCAGGCTTTTAAAACTTCGAGACTGTGTATTCATTTAATATTGTGGAATAGCGGGTGGTTTAACAGCGGCTCCCTAACCACTGCTTGATTCTGTCTTTGCATGAAGAAATAATGCTAAGATTTTAATTTGGTAATAGTAGTAGCAAAGTGTTATGAATAATTTAATTACATTTTGGAAGTCTAGGAATCTTAGTTTTTTCCATACAGGGTTATAGAGAAAAAATGAGCTGTTGAATATGTGTTTTTAGCCCCTGGTATTGTATTTAGTTTCTAGAGTAAGGGGCTTTGAAAGTTAATGGGATGTTAGTTTCATGTGCTGCTGACGGTGTAGATGTTGAGGTTTTTATTCTAGCGAATGTTTACAGTGTCATGTGATGAAGACAGTGGTTTTGCATTTATAGAGCTTTTTGCCTGTAGAATATGTCGATACCAGCCTAAACTCTGGAAAATCCACATTTCCTAAGTTTTATTTATATTTTTTCAAACACTGAGCTTTGGCTAGCCTCCGTTTCATCTTAAGACTTGTCTGACTTTTGCACATTAAACCATTAGTTTACATAATTATGTGTTTCAGGAGAAAAATTCATATCTGAATACATTCCTGGAGGATCTTTGCTGTATTTGAAATGCTGAAGGAAGTGTGCACACACGAGGACTGCTGTCCTAGCTGTCGTGCTTGCCTGCAGAGTGCTTTGTGTATACCAGCCCTGCTCCAGAGCTCCCCTGGGATGCTGAGAATATTCTAGATCTGTGACGTCCAATATGGTAGCCACTGGACAAGGTGGCTGTTGAGTCCTTGAAAGGTGGATAATGTGACTGAGGAACTGGACTTTTTATTTTACTTAATATTAATTAATTCCCACTAAAATAGCCACATGTGGCCAATGGATGCTTTATTGGACAGTAACTTTTTGTGCCAATTAGTGTTATAAGTTTGGAGACATTTTGAATGTGACAGCTAGAGGCAGCGTAGTGACGGCAGAGCTCTGAGTGCTTCCCCTGTGGCAGGCATTGGACCAGGAGCTCAGAGCGTGTCACCTGTAATCTCATCAGCGCTGCTGCGGATGAGGAAACAAAGGCTTAGACCAGGGGACCACCCCAGGGCCACTTGCCCGCTCACACATTTTCCATGTGTTTCCATCATCTGTTGAATGGCTGCCGTGCTGTGTGCTGCGCTAAGGACAGGCCGTCGGTGAAGGTGAGCAGGAGCCGGCCTGCCTGTTGCTCTCGCGGCAGGAGGAGCACGGGGTTGAGTGGGGATCGAGGTCCGGGCTCTGGGTCAGCCCTGCCCAGTTGTTGCGTGCACATCGCTCACTGACCTCTGTGGCCTCGGGTTTTCCCGTGTGTACCGTGTGGGAGTTCGGCGTCTGTGAGTGTGGTTGCGGGGGTCCGAGACGAGGAGCTGGTGGTGTAACTGCACAGAGGCGGGCGGTGCGCGCCCTCCCTCCCTTCCAGCTGCGGGAGGTGCCCCAAGGAGAGGCGCGGGTCCGCCAGTTTGGTTCCGCGCGGGTGTTGGTGAGGGGGCTTGGGCTGGAGGCGATCCAGGTCCTACTGTAAAAGCAACAGGAAGGTGAGAAATAGTAGTTTGAAGCTTATTATATTTTATTTGAAGCCTTATTTAATTTTTGTCTCATACAAGCATAAACAAGATCAAATATTACCAATATTGACTGAGATCTACTTGACCAGTCCCCTTCGCCCAACCAACAAACAGTAAGGATGGGAATACTTATTTTGACAATCTTAAATCGTTTAATACTACTGTGATTTATAACTGTTGGGGATTTAAAAGTATGCTTTATGTGTGGAGATGCTCTCCGTTCTGATTTATTTTTTAAAAAGTGATGGCAAGCAGTGATAAGAAATTTCTGTTCTTGCAGAGTTGGGTCTTCTTTGTCTGCTCCAGTTGAAGCAGAAGACGGGGTGCGGGGAATGTTTTAGAGCTGATCTGCTTGGTATGCGTTGGGCGTTCCTGGACCCCCCCACGGGGTGGCTCCTCAGGACGGCAGAGCCTGACACTCCGGCAGGCGATGAGTGTGCCCACGCCAGGAGGACAGGGCAGCTTCCAAAGGGCAAAGCCCCGTCCTTCCAGGATGAAGGTTTTCTGAGCACAGCCAAGAGCTAGGTGGATACGTAGTAGGGATATACGGATTTCAGTTTAAACACATGAGGTATTCCCTCATACAGGGTGCTGCTGTGGGTGATTTTAAAGTAACACATCTGAGTGTGTTAAAGGGAAGAAAGACATGCAGTGAAGTTGACACATAAGCCCTGGGGGTCAGCCTCATCTTATAATCATACCTTCTAAGGCTGTCATTATCATGCAGAATTTCATGTTAACTTTTGAGCTTACTTTGTCACAAAGTGAAGTTAGGAATTTCTGCCTTATCCTTCTGGCTTGCGGTTCTAGCCTTAGCTACATTTAGAAGATGAAGTTTAATAACTTCCCTTCCCTTAATAAACCTTTCGGAGTCTTTCTCTACATTTTGGAAATTTTAATTAAACTGAATTGTTAATACTGAAGTTTAAATTCAGGATTATTTTATGCTTAATAGAGGTGAATTTGATACCTTTTCATCATTTTCTGAAGTATTTTAAGAAAAGTTATCCCACTAGAAACTTTATACTCTCTATTCAAATATGATGGTTTGGATGTCCAGGAAGGAGAAGAGTTTGTGCTCCTGGAACCCTGAGCAGGGTTGGAGCAGGGTAGATTTAGATTAAAATCTTCATTGCATAGATGAAGGTAGCCACATGGAAATACAATCAAGCTTTTATTACCATTAGAATAGTCCAATAAACATTGGTATCCTTTCTACATACTGAATTGAGCCGTACGTCTTAATTTTATATTCACGCTATCACTTAAAGGAGGAAAGTCATCACTTAAAGGAGGAAACAAGTGACTACTTAAGACAAGGGGGTGGGTCACATCCTAGTTAATTGACGTCTGAGAGCCTTTATCACTGAATCACCAAGTGGTGTATTGAGAATTACCGATAATTACCGATAACATATGGCGATTCTTTTCTCAGCATGTAAAGCATTGACTGCTTCAGAATGTTAATGGTTTTATTTTGCCAATAAGAGGGTCTAAACGGGGAAGATAATTTCCCTGAGGTTCTAGGAGTCATTGCACACTTATACATGCTCCTTCAGTATCTTCATATCAAATTTAAATTAGTATAGCTGACCTGTTTTAAGAAAACCCTTACAGATTAACAGTAGATATGCTGTTGGTGTCTGGTAAGTATAGAAACAATCAGTATTGGCTCTAGATATGTAGAATTAATTCAGAAACTTTTGAAAAAGCATACGCAATATGTATCTTTTGTTTCATGCAGTTGCTGTGATTGGCTGATAAATATTTGTCAAAGAAAGAGAGAATTGAAAGCTCGTACAGTGTGGCTTGGATATCCGGAAAAGTGTGAAGAAAAACATCCCAGAAATTCTATAAAAAATCAGAAATACAATGTATTTACCTTTATACCTGGGGTAAGATTGTTAAATTCTTGAAAACGGGCTGCATATCAGAGATTGCTAACTTTGTTTTCATTTTTTTCCCTCATTAATTCTGTCGTATCCAAATCAGAGTCCTTTTGCTTTGGAACCATGGGTGTTTCAAATAATTGTTAAGTAATTCATATGCATTTGTAATAGCCACATGATAAGAGTTCAACTCAAGAAAATATATAGTTTGATTATTGCCTTCAATTCTACATAAACATCACATTTATATTATTGTAGAAATAACCAAGTAAAGCTAAATAAAATTATCGGAAAATAAGTCATAAATTTTGTTTGGCTGGGAATTTGTTTGGTGGGAAAAGTGGAATGATCTAATGTTTAAAGCCTGCCAAGGCTGTCACAATGAAAGTAAAATAACTTTTTACACAAACATGACTCCATAACAAAATATCTATAAGCATTTGTAGATTTCTTTTCTACTTCACATTGTAAATTTCAGGCCTTGTTGTATTGTTATATCAGTAATTATCTTTAATTAGGTATTATGCTAAATTTCAATTCTGAAGTTTAAATATTTATTACTTTTTTTGTTGCCTGTGATATTTCTGGCTTAAATTATAAAACTGAGATTATATGTATTTAGAATAGTGGAATTATTGTTGCCTTTTGTGCATCATTCCCTATTTTAATAGACAGATTTATTTATCTTTCTAAAGGCAAAAGAAAGCTGGCACTGATTATATTTCCAGTATCAAAGTTTTTGATATGTTCTAGGTATTAGCTCTTATGCTATTTTGCAAAAAAAACCCTCTTGATTATGTGAAATGAGGGCTGCTTTATCTTTCATGTTTTTATTTAAATAACCATGCTGACTTTATATTGGGCATTGATCAGCCCTCACCACCCCCCCCATCCATCCAGTAGTTGTCAGATGCTTGATGTCTGATGTGCTCCTTTATTAAAACACACAAAACTAATGGCTTCATAATTAAAAGACTGATCTTTTGTTAGGACTATTAAGTGTAAACTCTCTTTCAGGCAGATAAATATTCTCATCTTTATTGAGTGAAGCTACTGTTTTCTCCTTAGGTTTAAATTATTAAATACTCCCAGATTGGCTAAGTATTGTACATTTTCCTAAAGCCCTCCAGCAGTTCACTCAGCAGACAATAAAGTCTTGATTGCAGTGGTTTAAAGTGGATTGTGCAGCTTAGTTCTGATCCGAGTGAGTTCACATGGCTGCCAGGATGGCTGTCCGGAAGAGACCTGTTGATGTGTCTGTACAGCTGTTACCGTGGGAATGACTTTTTTCTTAGATTGTCTCTTACATTAGTCTTTTCATCTATAACGTAGTATTTTAGAAACATTTGGTAATTGCACAGTAGGAATTCTATGCCATTTTCAGCACGAATGGTAATTTCTGAATTGCTAATAGATATAATCTATGCTAACTGAGATTTTAAAGAAATCACTGAGGAAAATGAGTTTTCTCTCCTGCTAAGATTAATTTAGGAAATGATTCAAAACATTTTTAGACAGCAGTTGAACATGATTATGAATATAAACGTGTTATCGATGTAACTGATTTTTTTAGTCATACACATAACTGTGTGATGATGTGTATAACTTCATTATATAAAAACTGCGGTTCCAGACTCTAAGTCAACAATAAGTACTTAACCCTTTGCTCTGCCCTTGTTAAAATTTCTGTGCTTTCCACATTGTATTAAAAAATGGCATCCCAGGAGATTTTGATTTGCAGTTAGCAAGTCTGTAAGTTTCATTGTAATTGTAGTGTTGAAGGTCAGCTACCGTATATCAGCTATCATATAAAGAATATGCAGGTAGCTGTCTTCCTGAAAATTGGTCTGTAATTTACATATTTTAATATTTTATCATTTCTTATACTTTGAGGGAAGTAAATACAGGAGATTAAAGTAGGTTTTTTGTGTGTGTGAAGTCATACCTGTACATGATTTGCTTGTTCACTCGATCTTTGTAAAGCTGCCTGGATGTCCACATTCAGAAAGCGTGGCTATCATGTTTTATTGTTTACCATTTCATAAATACAAGGTTAACACCACTTTTCCGTAAGCTTTTCTGAGTTGATACGAAGAGATACGTTTGTATATCTATATTAACTGACTTACTAACATTGGGAAGGTTTTGCTGTCTCATTTGGTGTGCATGTAAAGATTTATAGAAGATGAGTGTGGGAACCTGGAAAATTGCATGCAAGAGAATAAGAAACTTTTAGAGGACACTTAACATAGTTAAAAGTTCTAATTGTCTTTTTTTTCAGTTTATTTTAAATATAATTTGGGGTAACCTTAGCTCTTTTTTGTGATTTAGTTATTGGAAAGCCATTGTCAAAATTAACGTATTGTGACTCAGGGCATATTTTCACTGTTTGATGGAAATATAGTTAGATATTATGTTGATTTTAATTATTTAATTAAGGTATGAAAGATTTTCCTTGAAGAGATTATGTTAATTTTTTCTTTTTCTTTTTAGGTTTTATATGAACAATTCAAGTTTTTCTTGAATCTCTATTTTCTGGTAGTATCCTGCTCACAGTTTGTACCAGCATTGAAAATAGGCTATCTCTACACCTACTGGGCTCCTCTGGTAAAAAGACAAGATTTTTGAAATTAAGCGAAATTATTAAGTATTTAAAATGTAGCTTTAAGAGTTGAGATGGTTAAAAGATAAATCAGTCGGATTTTTAAAATGTGATGTGTTGCTGTGTGTCACTGAACTTTTGTTGCAAGGTTTCACAGAGTCCTCTGCAGCCCCACAGGAGGGTGAGGGCAGCGTGCTGCACCAGGTTGGCTGCAGAAGCTACAGAGCGCCTTTGCTGGTGGGGCTGGGCGTTCTGCTGGGCCCTAGGGTGGCAGCTGTGTGTCCCCGGCCCCGCTGCCCCGTACTGGAGGAGCTCTTGTGAGAGATGGGGCGGGCCTCTGCGAGTCTGCTCAGCACCTCTGACATCCTGACGGACGGGCAGCTTCTCCCTCCGCCTGGTGGCGACAGTTCTGACGTATCTCAGTGAAGTCTGACAGCTGCTGGTTGACAGCTTGGGGTGTGACATTTTTGGAAAGGCAGATGATGTTTGTCATTGAATATTTCCATTTCAAACATGCTGTCTTGATAGTTTTGTACTGTGTGCAGATAGTTTTCATCGATTTTCAGTTGACAGAGGAAAGACGTATGTCTCCTTCCTTCTTCTCACCTAGAAAGAGGTACTGCTCCCTGCGGTGTGCTGCCTTCTGGGCAGAGCACCAGTGTGACCTGGGCGAGAAAGCATAGCGAGCGAGGTGACTCCTGTAGCGAGGGGGCAGGGCGGTGCTCAGGTTTCCCGCCTTCGGAACTGGAAATCGGAGCCGTATGCTCTCCACTTGATCTGTTCTGGTTTGTGCAGCCCTGCCGCCTCAGAGACTGTGCTCTCAGATGCAGCCGGAGAAGTGGAAGCGGGGTAAGCTGAAGTCCCTCTCCGGTTCCTGTTCACATAGACTTTAGGGTAGCGTGGCTCTGAGCAATGAAAGCAGCTTATGTGTAATCTAGATACAAAATTACTGAATAAATGAGTACCTTTTCCACTTACTGAACTCGCCAGATCGACAGAGACATTGGTGCTGATGATGTAAAGCTGTGATTCTCATCCACTGTTGTGTAAACATAAATCTCTATAGCCTTTTTGGAGGATAGTTTGGAAATATATATAAAATACCTTATAAATGGATTCAGCATTTTTATTTGAGGAATTTATCTTAAAGCAATAATGATCAGTCACAGAGTCTAAAGAATGTCTTTACTAATGTCTATTATTATTCTTTTTAAAAAATATTTATTTATTTATTTTTGGCTGAGTTGGGTCTTTGTTGCTGCGTGTGGGCTTTCTCTAGTTGCGGTGAACGGGGGCTACTCTTTCCTTGCGGTGCGCGGGCTTCTCCTTGCGGTGGCTTCTCTTGTAGCGGAGCACAGGCTCTAGGCGTGTGGGCTCAGTAGTTGTGGCTCGCGGGCTCTAGAGTGCAGACTCAGTAGCTGTGGTGCACGGGCTTAGTTGCTCCGCGGCATGTGGGATCTTCCCGGACCAGGGCTCGGACCCGTGTCCCCTGCATTGGCAGGCGGATTCTTAACCACTGCGCCACCAGGGAAGCCCTATTATTCTTGATGACAAAATTATTTGAAAAGTCAAATGTCTAACACTGGATTGTTTAACTGTGCTGTATGCCATGCATTGTTGGAATACTGTGCTACTGTGTACCTTTGAAAATGATGTTTAGAAAAAGTAATAACACTGCAGGTGTCCATATTAGAATAAATGGGGAAAAGTGGGTTAAAATATGTATGGAATGAAATACACAATTCTTTGATCAGCCCCCACTGAGTCCGTTTCTGTCCAGCACTAGTCAAAGCAGTGTTGATTCAATAGTGAATAAGACAAACCCTGTCCTAATAGAGCTTATATTCTGGGGGAGAAAGACAATTTAAATCATCCGTAATGCCAGGAAGCCTGCCATGAAGCCGTGAAGCCAAAAATGTAAAGCAGGATATGGGGGTGGAGAATGACCGGGTTATTTTAATAGGGTGGCTAAGGAAGTCGCCTCTGATGGGGTGGCATTTGACGACATCTGGACGATAGGAGGGAGTGAGTGTGCCGTGTGCAGAGCAGGTGTTGCAGGCAGAGGGCACAGTAGTTGCACAAGGTCTGGGCGCGCTGGAGTGTGTGGACGTGCGACTGTGGTGGGAAGGGGGCCCCGAGGGGCGGTGGGCACTCAGATTTCATCCTGAATGGGATAGGGGCGTGTGTCTGTGTGTTGCATATGTCACACGAGGGAGAGCACTGAAGCTTGCACCACAGTTTTAAAAGTTGATTTTAAAGCCACACAGCCATGGAGAGGGAACATAGGTGACTTTTTCTTCTTTCTTTTCTCTCACTTTTCTTCTCATTGGAGGTAACCTCTATTCTGAATTTGAGATTAAATTGCTATGTATCTCTTAATAATTTTGCTACTTATGTTTGTATTATTAAAACAAGATGCACTGTTTCTGCATACTTTCAAAATTCTATGTAACAGTTGTCTTACTCTAAGTATCCTTTTGTAACATGCTTTTTTGGCTTTACATTGATTTATAAAATTGATCCACGTGGATACATACATATCTAGTTCATTTGGTTTTTCACTTCTCTAAAGTATTCCATTGTATGAGTGTATGACAATTGATTTGTCCATCCTCTTGGGAAAGGAGACTTTTAGGTTGTTTCTAATTGTTCTCAATTACAGACTGCTGCATGATCAGTCGAATTGTGTGTTATTCCTTACGCACTTGTGCCAGAAATTCTGTAGGCTGTATGTGCCCTCATTAAAAGTGCTGTTTATTTTGTCCATTTTCTAATAAAAGCAGTCTAGCATTACAGAAATTTTAGAACATAGAAAAAATACTTGCTAATGCTGAAAACACAAACTTATTTATGGTTTTCATGTGTTTATTTCTAGCCCCTATTTTCTATTCCTAGCTGTATTTAGCACTTAAATACTATTTTCTACCTTGGGTTAAATTAATTTTAACTCAAACAATGAGTATCTGAGAACACAAATTCTTCTTAAAAATCTAAAGTAAAATATATTCATTTGTGTTTTGCTTTTGTCTTTTGCCCTTATTAACTCTGATTTAACTAGCTTTTAACCAAAGAAAATGTTCTGTTTTGATGGCTGCTTTCTGAAGAATTCAGTGTTGTCTGTTCACAGATGGACCTTGTGGACCAGGCTTGGACTGAGTGCACAGCGTACATGGGCCTCTCTAGTTTCTCTGCTGTCTTACGAGAGCTCATGTCCAGTTCTGGCTTGGATTTTAGGTCCTTTAACTTGAATTCTGAGGTTTTTTGAAGTATTTTATCATTTTTTTTTGACGTGAGAAATAAACTTTATTATAGTTAGATAAATACCTCAGCACGAACCTCAGTATCCACATCAGGGGACCATCATTCTGCTGTGATGATGTGTCCGTGCTCCAAAGACCAGAGGAAGGCCCCGCGCCTTCTTCCATCCGGGCGGCTGCCTCTGACACACGGGCGGGCGAGGGCTGCCCCGCTCCCCTCTGCCGGCCGCCGCACCCTCAGGCCTCCCTTCCCACCCTTCCCTCTGCTCCTCGGCTTGGCAGCAGCCACGGCTGATGCCTTTTCTCAGAAAACACAAAATGAAGATTTGTTAGTGTCTTTGCTTGCCCTGTTTATATGCATTTTAACCTTTGATTTGGCAAGAATCTCAAAGAAGTTGATGGGCGCATTAGGCTCACTTTTGAATCCACGAAGCTGACTTAGGGTATATTGGTTCTTTGATCCAAACTCACCTCAGAACACCTTTTAAATTTTTGAAAATTTAGATACTGTCTGTAGAAGATCTTTTTTATTAATCTGGGCAAAGTTAAAGAACCTTTAAACTAAATCTAAATCTAAAATATATATGTGTATTTTTTTTTTTTTTTTTTTTAACCAAGGGAAGTATTCTTGATTTCTTCCTAAGCCCTTGTTCTTTCTATGCCTGTGTATCTTACCCTGTCCCATGCCCAGGGCCTGGAATAGCAGGTGATCTTTATATCCACATTGAAGCCTTTGACATCTTTTCTCTGCTTGCACTCTAAGGTTCTAGAAGTTGCTCAAAAGAGGAATCAGTTAGCATCTGCAGATTTCTCCTAGCCAAAAACCTGCCAGTGAAGCATAAAAACATCTTGAAGCTGGTGATTATGAAATCTTACGTCTGATGTCCACTCATTTTAAAGAAAACAAGTTAATGCAGACTTAATCCCTTTGCTCTCTATCTAAAATTGGGATGTTTCTGAAAACAGTGATAGCTTAATTAATAATCTCTCTATTTCAATTACTCCTGGCAGCGTTATTTACTGGCTGCAGCTCTGAACTAATTTCTGTTATATTTTGTTATATAATAGAAGAGTAAACTGAAAGTAAAGTGATTTCATTACATTATTGGATCAGAATGAAGATTACCTTTCATACTGTTCAGATTTCAGAACACTTCTTCAAGGCAAAGCTGCTGTAATCAGAGTAACAAAATGGATTGTAATGCTTCTATCAAACTTAATAAGGTGGAGTAGATCTATCCATACAGAAGATTTTTAGATAAAGAAAATATGGATTTTTAATCTGTACATCTTCCACATAAAATATCTTCCTGGTGCTCTGTTAATACATAATTGCAAACCAGATAGGCTGTGTAGGTTGGAAATCAGTCTGTGGGGGACTCTGATTTTCAGTCTGATTTTAAAATCCTTCCTTCTATCCACCCTTTCTTGTGAGTGTCTCTGTGAATTGGAGGTGTGGGCAAAGTATGCAAAGGAGAAAACAAAATCAATCGTTTGTAATCCTGCCATCCAGAGACAACCACTGTTTACATGAACTTTGTGACCCTGACAGAGTTACTTTTTGTGTTTCAGTTTCCTTATCTGTAAGTTAGAGCTAAAGGTATGCATCTTGTAAGGTTTTTGTGACATTTAAAAGGTAATTCATTTAAAATATGTAGGAGTGTCTGGCATATAATAATCCCTCAAAGGTAAACTGATGTGGTAACATAATCAATGGAATCTTTTTTCTCTTTACTAAATTATATATTGTTTTGACACTCACTCCACATGGTTCCTGGGTTATATGGAGGAATAGAAAAGAATCCCACTTTGTGATGTAAGATTTCATCACGGGCTGTGGACAGGCCATGCGAGACATTCTTGTCATCCAGGGCTGATGCACCAGTGCTGTTGCTTCTGGGGGACAGTATGTCACTGTGACCCTCTTAAGTGCAGTTTTGGTTTTTCTAGGTAGCAGTGCTGTAGCCGACATCTCTGAGCTGGTCGGTGCTGAGGTCATGGGCAGGCCCAGCTGCTCCTGCAGGAGACTTGTGTATCCACATCTTCCCTAAACCACCCATCTGTTATGAGCCCAGACCTCTTCTGAGGTCTTAACCTCAGAAGATGTAAACTTGAAAAG
Organism: Balaenoptera physalus; assembly: GCF_965194825.1. Taxonomy (NCBI): domain Eukaryota; kingdom Metazoa; phylum Chordata; class Mammalia; order Artiodactyla; family Balaenopteridae; genus Balaenoptera; species Balaenoptera physalus. Next base: position 1,325,674 of record NC_138897.1, on the reverse strand, counting down.
CAGAGGCCCATTGGTTGTAACTCCAGTGGTCAAGAAGGAAATGGTGGCATCAGCTTGCCTTTCCTTTGATCTGTTTTACGTTCCTAGGCTGGTCACTGGGTGTCTTCTCGGAATATATGTGCTAGAGGTAGGCATGACGGTGTGGGGGGGACCCCTCTTGGCTGTTTCTGGTCCTACCCGTCTATTATGTATCCAGAGGAACCTTAGACTTGGAATGTGGTCTGGAGCAGCTTAGAGTTGTCAGCAGTCCTTGCCTGTGACCAGGACTCTGCTTCCTCTTAGGAGTGTTGAACTCCTGTTTTTAGAAGTTGGGACCTGCCCCTCTTTGGTGCATCTTCTCTAATATTATCACATTAGAAGAGGGAGCTTACTTTCACTCCTTGAGTTCTTAGGAGCACTAGGAACTAGCACATTTTTTGTGGTTTATAAACTTAATAAATTCAGAGTTAAATTTTGCTGTCTTTAAGCCGTAGGTTTAAAGGGTAAAAATTAGATTCATCTGGAGAGTTTAAATATCATTTGTGCGGGGGTGGGGTGGGGGGGGTCAGTTCCCTGGAGATTAGAGGTAAAGGTACATATTTCAGGTAGGGCCTGAGCAAATCTGTGTTGCAAACAATTGTCTGGGTGATTCTGATATGCCTGTCTGATAAAAATCACTTCTTTAAAAATACTGTCTTCATTGTATAAATGATGTATTCCTGAAAGTCATTCTCCTCTTGTCTCTCAAGGTGAGTCAGTCACAGGTAGAATTTTAAGAAATTACTTCCACACCATCACATGAGTCTGTAACAGTAAATATTCTCCTACACGAGAGCGGCTGCATAGAACTGTATTTTTTGGATTCATAGATGCATATTTTTCATGTTACTGAAATTGTGACTTATAAACGGTTTATGTATTTAAAGTGATATTGTCTTCCCACCAGGACTGTTACTAAATTAATAATGATGTATCTTTTTTTAAAAAATAAATCTATTTATTTATTTATTTATTTATTTATTTTTGGCTGCGTTGGGTCTTTGTTACTGCGCACGGGCTTTCTCTACTTGTGGCGAGCAAGGGCTAGTCTTTGTTGCGGTGCGCGGGCTTCTCCTTGCAGTGACTTCTCTTGTTGCGGAGCACAGGCTCTAGGCACAGGGGCTTCAGTAGTTGTGGCACGTGGGCTCAGTAGTTGTGGCACACGGACTTAGTCGCTCCATGGCACGTGGGATCTTCCTGGACCAGGGCTTGAACCCATGTCCCCTGCATTAGCAGGCAGATTCTTAACCACTGCGCCACCAGGGAAGTCCCAATAATGATGTATCTTAAAGTCAACAGCATCTTTGAATTAGGGAAATAAAATATTTCATCATATAAGAGTATCATAAATTTCTTATTTGGACTTTCAGGTTTCCAGTTTTTTCATATTCAGTGCTGGAATCCTTGATTTTATTTTATTTTTTTCTTTAGGCTAAGTTTTTAGAAGTGAAGCTGCTTGGTTAATATGTGTATAAATTTTAAGGCTTTTGATAATACTAAATTTCTTAAAGCTAATTTTTTTGATATTTGATGCTTTTATTTTATTTTATTTTTGTCTTTGCTAACCCTAGCTCTAATAAAATGATGAATTTGCGTTCAAGATAAGAGTACTTCTCTGCCCCCAACTAATAGTTTCTTTGATGACCACTTTATTTCATCACTGCTTTGTCATGACAAGTTACCAGCTTTGGAGAAGCTGGCCATTTGTCCCTAGAGCACATACTTCCCTCTAGTATGGAGATACTTGGTCATAATATAGAAATCTCTCTTGTTCTTAAAATTTTGTACTTTGCACAGCTACCGTACTTTTAATGGTAAAAGACTGGATGCTTCCCCCTAAGGTCAGCAGCAAGACAAAGATGGCTACTCCCACTGTTTCCATTCAACATTTTATTGAAGGTAAAATGAATAGTGCAGTTAGGCAAGAAAAAGAAATAGGAGGCATCTAGATGGAAAAGAAGAAAAGCTATCTGTCTCTTATTCACAGGTGGCTTGATCTTGTATACAGGAAAATCTAAGGAATCCATGCACACACAAAAATATTGGAACAAGTTAGTGAGCTGTAGGGTACAAGATAAATATACAAAAATCATTTGTATTTCTACACACTAGCAATGATCATCTGAAAATGGAATTAGGATAACAATTCTGTTTATAACAACATCAAAAAGAAAAAAAAATAGGAATAGATTTAGCTAAAGTGCATATCAAAAACTATAAAACATTTTTGAAAAAAATTAAAGAAGATCTAAGTAAATGGAAAGTCGTCTCATGTTCAAGAATTGAAAGACTTAGTATTACAATGACAGGACTCTCCAAACTGATCTACAGATTCAGTGCAATCCCAATCAAAATCCCATCTGGCTTCTTTTGCAGGCATTGACAAGCTGATTCTAAAATTCATGCAACAATGGAAGGGTCCCAGGGTAGCCAAAACAACCTAGAAAAGTAGGTCAAAGTCGTAGAACTCATACTTCCCCATTTTGAAACTTCTTACAGAGCTGTAGTAATCAAGAGAATGTGGTACTGGCAGAAGGATAGATATGTAGATCAAGGGATACAATGGTGAGTCCAGAAATAAACATTTATGACAAATGGATTTTCAGCAAGGGTACCAAGACAGTTCAATGGAGAAAGAGTAGTCTCCAACAGATGGTGCTGGGACGTTTGGACAGCACGTGGGAGGGATTGAAGTTGGACCCCTACCATAGCATACACAAAACGTCACTTAAAATGGATCATAGACCTAAATGAAGCTGAAACTATAGGACTCCTAGAAGAAAGCATGGAAGTAAATCTTTGTGATCTTGGACATTAAAAGCCCAAGTGACAAAAGAAGAACCTTGAGTAAGTTGGACTTCATCAAAACTAAAAACTTTTGTGCATCAGAGGACACCATCAAGAAAGTAAAACGATAACCCAGAATGGGAGAAAGTGTTTGTAACATCATATTTGTAAGTCACATATTTGACAAGGCATTTGTATCCAGAACGATATAAAGGGCTCTTACAACTTAACAATTAAAAGGTTAGTTGACCCAGTTAAAAAGTGGGTGTAGGATCTGAATTAACATTTCTCCAAAGAAGATATACACATGGGCAATAAACACATGAAAATTGGTGTAATCGCTTCAGAAAACAGTTTGGCAGTTTGTCAGGAAGCTTAACGTCGAGGTTACCGTATCACCCGTAATAGGGAAATCCACAGAGACGGAAGGTAGATTAGTGGTTTCCAGGGCAGGGACCGGAGGGGGCATGGGGGGTGGTTGCTGTTGGGGTTTCTTTTGGGGGTGATAAAAATAAATATGCTCTAGAACTACATGGTGCTGATGGAGGCACAACTCTGAATAAACTAAAAAGGTGAAATGCATGCTTTAAAAGCATTTTAGGGTATGTGAATTAATCTCAACAAAACTGTTACTAAAAAAAAAGTGTGCTAAAGGTCCTGCTATGTGAGGGTCACACTCTGCCCATCGTCAGCTGTCTTCAGCGCGGCGATGGCAAATCCCTGGCACGTGCTGTGCCTGCCTTCCTCTCTGCAGGTGGGGCCCACCAGCAACTGTTGTTCATGGCTTCTCTTTCTGATTCCAAGAGTAGCTTTGGAATACTTCTTAAAATAGTGCTTTTAGCAACCACTGGAAAGACACTGGCAAAGACTGGATGGGAGACGTCATGGTGTTGCAGGAGACTGCTGATAGTGTCCTGGCCTTGGAGGATAAAAGCGGCATTGAGTGGGCCGTGAGGCTAGACGTCTGTCCTTAAGGCTGTGCTTTAGCAAAGGAGCGTAAACAGCGGGGACTGTTGAGGTTTCAGGCAGTGAATTGCTGGGGCCCATCCCTGGAGGAGGATTTTGCCACATATTTGTCAAATTTATATTGTAGAAGATACTTTGGGAACCGTGTGGAGGGATGACTTTGAGGGGGATGAGGCTGGAGGCGGGAGGCTGGCCCAGTAGTGATGATGGCTGTGAGAAACGAGGGGCCCTGGGCCAGGCTCCCACATCGGCCCTGAGAGTGGTCCAGGCCTCAGGCGTGCTGGGAAGCACAGTCAGCAGGTGGTGATCTGTGATGACACTGAGAGTCAGAGAGCAGTAGTGACGCTTGCAGGTGGTGCCTGTACCATGAACGTCAAGACTGAAGGCTACTGGGTGAGTGGAGAGCTGGGCCCATGTGCACTGAGCCTGGAGCCTCACACCAGCCTTCAGGCACGACTGCTTAAAGAAGACTGCACTTCAGTAAACACAAGAAACATTCTCCAGAGGCCTACTTACTTTAGCCTATTGGTTAGACAGAAAAAAACCTATGTAGAGCTGATTCACTTTGCTGTACGGTAGAAACTAATACAACATTATAAATCAACCGTATTCCAATAAAAATTAATTAAAAAAAAAACAATAAAAGCGGGGATGGCGGACTTCCCTGGTGGCGCAGTGGTTAAGAATCCGCCTGCCAATGCACGGGACACGGGTTCGAGCCCTGATCCGGGAAGACCCCACATGCCGTGGAGCAACTAAGCACATGCGCCACAACTACTGAGCCTGTGCTCTAGAGCCCACGAGCCATAACTACTGAGCCCATGTGCCACAACTACTGAAGCCCGCACACCTAGAGCCCATGCTCCGCAACAAGAGAAGCCACCGCAGTGAGAGGCCCGCACACCGCAACGAAGAGCAGCCCCCGCTCGCCGCAACTAGAGAAAGCCTGCGCGCAGCAACGAAGACCCAATGCAGCCATAAATAAATTAGTTAATTAAATAAATTTAAAATAAATAAATAAATAAAAGCAGGGGTGGCAAACCATGGGCCAAATCTGGACCTCCCTCTGTTTTGTACAACTTGAAAGCTAAGAATGGTTTTTAAACTTTCAATGTTTGAAAAACATCAAAAGCAGAATAATATCTTATGACATAAAAATTATACAAAATTTAAATTTCAGTGTCCATAAACAAAGGTGTTCTTTTAATTCAAAAAAAAAAAGAAACCTGGAATAAGAGATTATTGTACTTTCAATGGAAATTCACCCAGTGTTGTGTAATTTAGATGGTACACTGGAGCATGTTTGTCATTAACATGAAGCCTACTGAAGAGGTCTCTGTTTAATCACAGGGAACTTGACTTGAAGAATATTCTTGTATTGTGTGTCAGAAAATACATGTGTAGCCTTTTAAAAAGATGGACGTAGCCATGTGTCAGTAACAGATTTCACAATAGATTACAGGTATACAGAAGTTTTATTTCGATAGCATCAGACTCATCTGTTCAGGTTTTTACTTAACAAAATGAGAGAAGAAGAGCACTATGGCCATACCTGTGCTCTCAAATGCACTTGCGTGGTAATGCATGATGTAAGAAAGTTGATGTGTAAGTGTCGTATAAGGGAATTGTTTTGTGTTCCTAAATGCTTTTATTCTATCAGAAAGTTTTAAGTGCACATATTATAAGATTTTTATGTCAGTCTTTGTTAATTTGCTATTTGAATGTCTGAGTGTTCTAAATATAATTCATGGGTTTATTGAAGATTGATTTCTTTTTCTTTGGGTTACTAAATATTTTCTGATGTTTGGTTTGAAGTACATATTAAGGTGTGAATTTTTTAAATTTTCTGGGGTATAGTAAGAATTATAAATCTTTCACTGTGCATTACTATGTTCCTTTTGTAGTGTTTGTTACTTTTTGTCTTTTTTCTTTGTTTTCATTTATTGTGTATTTTACAACTAATATAAATTGAAGGAAAAAAAGTTAAGCTAAACAGTAAAAGAATTTTCCCTTTTTGTTGAAGTCCAGTTTTCTCAAATACTTTGTTTTATTTTGTTTAAAGGGGTTTGTCTTGGCTGTTACTATCATGAGGGAAGCAACTGATGAATTTCGGCGTTTTCAGCGAGACAAGGAAGTGAATTCACAACTATACAGCAAGCTTACAGTAAGAGGTGAGCAAGACACTTTTAATTCAGTTTATCATTGTTTAATGTAATCATCATTTTAGAATTAACATAAATGCAAGGAAACGTCTTAATTTTGTTACTGAAAATAGTATTATGCGATTGTGTGTTGTCTAATTAATTTTCTTATAATAATATAATGCATATAATTTCAGGGTAGCTTTTTATTCATTCTCTAGATGCTTGGATGTATGTGTTTATGAATATTAATATATACACAAACCCTTAAACGCATGCACACATACATATACATAACTATTAGTAGTTTTAGAGTGCGCTCTGTTACAGTTTGTGTATAACGCACATGTACTGGAGACACGTGAAACTCAACTGGTGTGCACACACTGTCTGTGAGGGGTAGTTGTCACTGCCTCTAAAGCCTCTCTTTGCTTTAGATTTTAAACACAATCATTAAGGTCAGACATCTGGTATCATGGCCTTAAACTCTCCTTCAGGAAGAGGACTTTGAGCAGCTGAAACAAATGTCGTGATCCAAAATGGTAATGACGTGTACCGATTTCCCTGTAACCTTCATTTAAGGCTTTAACCCCTGCCTAGTTTATGTTTTTGAGAGTTGTTTATTTGGTTTTTCAGTCCATTGTAGAAAAGAAGCAATGTATTAGGGAGAGAGTGGGTGAAGCTATTACAGGTAAGCGTGATGACAGTAGAAAGTGACAGTGAGAAACTAAATGGAAATTCATAATGACTCAGAGCCTGTTTAAAAATGGAGAAGTTTAGAGTGGAGTTTATGTCTTCTGTTTATACGTGGACATTTGTGCAATGAATTATTATTATTTTTTAGTTGTCCAAAAAGTGTTTTTATGCTTTATTGGGATATTTTTCACATAAAATTCATCCATTTAAAATATACACTTCAGTAGTTTTGCGTATATCACAGAGTTATGAAACCATCACCACCATCTGATTTCAGAACATTTTTAACATTCTAGAAAGAAGCTCTGAATATCTATTAGCAGGCATTTCCCACTCTTGCCGCTTCCCTATCCCACTCCAGCCCCAGGCAACCACTGATCTACTTTCTATCTCTATGGATTTGCCTGTTCTAAACATTTCATATAAATGGAGTCACGTAGTGTGTGGCCTTTTGTCACTGTTTTCTGACACTTGGCATCATGTTTTCAAGGTGCATTCATGTTGCAGCACATACCAGTACTTAGCGTCTTTTTCTTGCCAGGTGATATTCTACTGTATGATATATCATAAGGATGAACATTTGGGTTGTTTCCACTTTTAGGCCATTATAAATAATGCTGCTGTGAACATTTGTGTACACGTTTTGTGTGAACGTTGTTTTTATTTCTTTTGTATATATACCAAGGCATGAAATTACTGGATTGCACGGTAATTCCATGTTTTTGAGGAATTGCCAAACTATTTTCATAATTGGCTGCACCGTTTTACGTTTCCACCAGCAATGTGAGAGGGTTCAGTTTCTCCACATCTTCAACAACACTTGTCTGTCTTTTTGACTGTAGCCATCCTAGTGGGTGTGAAGTGGTATCTCACTGTGGCTTCAGTTTGCATTTCCCTAATGACTAATGATGTTAAACGTCTTTTCATGTGCTTTCTGGCCATTAGTACATCTTCTCTGGAGCAATGTTTATTCATATCTTTGCCTGCTTTTAAACTGAGGTATTTGTTTTAATTGTTGAGCTGTGGGAGTTCTTTCTGTATTCTGGATTTAAGTCCCACGTTAGATACATATGACTTGGAACTATATTGTCTCATTCTGTGAGTTGTATTTTTTCTTTCTTGATGGTGTCCCCTGATACACAAAAGTTTTAATTTTCATGAAGTCCGAGTTCATCTGTTTTCTTCTTTTTGTCACTTATGTTTTGGGGTTGTATCTAAGGAACAATTTGCCAACCCAAAGTTACAACAATTTACTTCTGTATTTTCTTCTAGGAGTTTTATAGTTTTAGCTCTTACATTCAGGTCTGTGACCCGTTTTCATTTTGTATTTTGTGTGTGATATGTGATATGGTTTCTCATTCTTTTGCATGTGAATATCAAGTTGTCCCAGTATCATTTGTTGAAAAGACTGTTCTTTCTCAATTGAATTGAAAAATTAATTATTAAAAAGCTTTAATGCTTAAAGTATTGGCATGGTAGAGGAAAGGTGTGTTGTAGAAAATAAGGTAAGCTTTAGCTTTGGGGAAAAGAATCCCCAGAATGGCCAGGTAAATTAGGTGTAACTTTGGTTTGTCTATTTTAGAATACAGTATAGGTCCTGGCTTATGTTTTAAATTGTTTTGTATTGTGGAATTTGGGCTGAGCAGAGATTTGTTTCTGGGCACTAATTGTATCATTCACAAATAAACGGTGCGGTGATGTCAGCAAAAATGACAGAGTACGCAGCTCCACAAATCAAGCAGAAAGTGGCAGAGCTAACTTCATCAAAACTCTGGAAAACAGTCAAACTTTACAGCATCCAGGTGATTGTAGCATCCAGGAAAAGGCCTCCTAAAAATCGTAGGAAAGCTTTTTGGTATTTTCACCTGCCCTTGCTCCACCCCCTCCCTGTCATGGCACCCGCCTGGAAGACAGCAGCAGCCATGTTCCCAGTCTGGGCTCTGGACCTGGCTCTGGAGGGCACAGAGCAGGACGAGCTTACAGAGCATTGTGTCTGTCTGTCTAACCTGTCTGGGGGCTACTTGAAGGACTGACCCAGTTAGCTCGCCTGTCTTTCACCTAACTTGGAATTCAGGGCAGGAAAGCTGAAAAGCTGCAGGCGTTTCTTCTTGTGTAAGGCTTGGGTACAGCCAGAGTAGCCGGGCAAAGATTAGTTGGGGTTCACACACGAGAGTGTCACTTCCAGGCAGGAAAAGATGCGAGAGAATCCAAAGTGCCCCTGTTTGCTCGGGGAATTTTGAAAGCTGCATTCAAGGCCAGAGCTGGATGCAAGCTCAGAAAAGGCCTGAAAAGGTCTTTTGCTTCTGACCAATTTCTAGGCTCAGGGCAGGCGGAAGCGAAGGCTGAGGCAGAGTTATAAACAGCCAGGCTAAGTGACAGGGTCCCCAGCACAGAGCCACAGTCTGCAAAGGCTGGGAGAGGCTGTTCTTCCTTTCTGTCTTCTTTCTTCCCTCCCTCCCTCCCTCCCTCTTTGTCACCATACGTGACAAAGAATACATGCTTTACAAAAATAGTTTAGAAAAGTCACTAAATATACATGGCTATAGCATATAACAAGCAGCAAAACAAACCCAGAAGAGGGGGAAATAGCTCATTTCCTGGGTTACCAGATTATAATACTCAAAATGTCCAGTTTTCCACAAAAAATTACAAAGCATGCAAAGAAAGTGTAGCCCATTCACAGAAAAAATTAACAGAAACTGTCTCTGATGAAGCCCAGACATTGGACTTACTAGACAAACACGATGTCATCTGCCTCAGATATGCTCAGGAAGCTAAGGGAAACAATGGACAAATTGCTAGAAGATACCAGAATGATATGTTAACAAATGGAGAATATCAGTAAAGGTATGTAAGTTTTAAAAAAAGAAGCAAGAAATTCTGGTGCTGAAAAGTACAATAGATGAAGAGAGAAACTCACTAGAGAGTTTCATTAGCAGATTTGAGCTGGCAGAAGAAAGAATCAGTGAACTTGAACCTAGGTCACTTGAAATTATCCAGTCTGAGGAGCAAGAAGTAGAATGAAGAAAAATAAATAGATCCTAAGAGACTTGTGGGGTAGCGTCAAGTGTACTAAGGTACACGTGATGGGACTCTTAGAAGGAGAGGAGAGAGAAAGCACAGAGAGAATATTTGAAGGAATAATGGCCATTAACTCCCCGAATTTGAGAAAGGACGCAAATCTACACATTTCAGGAAGTTCACTGAACCCCAGAAGGATAAATGCAGAGATCCACACTAAGACACATTGCCATCAAGCAGTTGGACCCCAGGACCAAGAGCACACCCTGCAGACAGCAAGAGAGGCGGCTTAGCACATACAAGGGGGTCCTCAGTGAGGTGACGAGCCACCTGCAGACTTCTCATCAGAAACCGTAGAGGCCAGGGCGAAGTGGGGTGGTGTTTTTAAAATTGGAAAAGGAGACACCGTCAACAGAAAATTCTATGCTAGTAAAACTATCACTCAAAAATGAAGCCGAAATTAAGATATTCCCAGATAAATTCAGAATTAAAAATAGGGACTCAACCACACATACACATACGCCCATGTTATCGCTGCACTGTATGCAGTCGCCAAAAGGTGGTGGCAGTCCAGACGTCCATCAGTCGATGGATGGATGGATAAACAAATTATGGTCTGTTCATACATTGGGATATCGGGATAGTATTTAGCTATGACAATTAATGAAATGCTGGTACATGATAGAATGTGAATGAACCCTGAAAACACTGTGCTGTGTAAGAGAAGCCACACACTAAAGGTCATATATTGTATGCATACGCCCATGTTATTGCTGCACTATATACAGTCGCCAAAAGGTGATGGCAGTCCAGATGTCCATCAGTGGATGGATGGATGGATGGATAAACAAATTATGGTCTGTTCATACATTGGGATATTGGGATATTATTTAGCTATGACAATTAATGAAATGCTGATACATGATAGAATGTGAATGAACCCTGAAAATACTGTGCTGTGTAAGAGAAGCCACACACTAAAGGTCATATATTGTATGACGTCATTCTTTTGAAATATGCAGAAGAGGTAAGTTAATAGATAGAGAATGCAGATTGTGGTTGCCGTGGCCTGGGGAAGTAGGGAATGGCAGCTGCTTAATGGGTATGAGGTTCTTTTGTGGTGATGAACATGTCTTGGAACGTGACAGAGTTGGTTGCACGATACTGTGAATGTCCTGAGTGCCACTGAATCGTTTACCTTAAAGTGGCTGACTTTATGTCATTCTCACCTAACATAGTATAAGATGATGAGGAAGACAGACTGGGATATATCTTTTACAACTCTGTAATATTTGAATTCAACATACTCAAAACAATTTCAGTAGTTTCATTTCAAATGCAAGTGAACATTTACGTTTTTTAAAAAAATTGGTCATCATTGCCTGTGATCTGAGAAATCGACATTTCCCATGTAGATAGATGACGGTAGCGACAGCTGCCCTTTTGGACTCCCGTGTGTGTCAGAGCACTTTCACTGCTCATTCACATAACCACTGCCCAGGGGTGGCTGGTGTGGTCTCCAGTGACAATGAGAAGCCTGAAGCTCATGCTAAATAATTTGCCCTAAGTTGCCATCCTTCTTGGCAGAGTTCGTATTTGAACCTGGACCCTCTGACCTCAAATTCAGTGTTCTTTCAGCTGTGGCACATTGCTTCGTGGCTGGTTATTCCGATGTAAATGATTGATAAGTAAAATCTAGTATATAGAAAGTGCATATGTATGCTTATTATTGAGTATAGTTTAAAATTTATTTTTTGAATGGCATTGATTTCTTTCTGTGATTTGTTGTATCATTTTACAGCATGTGAACTTTTTATATTTAGAGTTCTCAAGCACATTCTTGTAGAAATACATTGAGAAAATGTTGTGTTGTTATTTTTTTCTTTTGAAAAGGAAAGCCACTTCCACTGTTAAATATGCTAACGTCTTGAAGGTGCTGTGTTTGGAAGCAGAGAATATTTTAACTCTGGCATATGACCTTAGTGAACACGGAATGATTTTTAGTTTGCTCTTTATTTCATTGCCCGATAAGCTGCTTTTCTTGCGTGGGAATTTTCCATACCTGTTGCTGCTACCTTCCTTCCTTTCTCTTTATGACTACTTGTATTGTTCATTATCTCCTAGTGAATAGCACCAGAGGCAGAGTCAAGGAAGAGAAAATAAAATAGATTTTCCTACTTCTTGGCAGCTTTTGCAAAGAGTTTGAATTGTGTGGCCATTCTACTTTTGGATTCTTGGAAACAATGCTGTTTTTTTCTATTGTTGCTAGGGAGTCATGTATAGATTGTATACCTTGTTTGTAATCATGCAGGTGGCTAGTTCACAATTCATTTCCACAAATATTTACTAAGTACCCACTATGTGTTGGGTACCGTGATAACTTGATGAGATTCAAACATGGATAAGTCCTGAACTAAGCTTTTTAAAGAGCTCATGCAGTCAGTATTCTAGCAGATAGGATCAATTCTGAAGTCTTCATTTATTTGTTTGTGTTTTCATCAGCCGCCGGATCTCAGCAGGGCTAAGTTATGTCAACCACTATTAGTGTATTTCCCAAATTTAAACCTAAAGCTAACATGGAACTTGATATTTAGAAATGAAACGAATTAATTTTGTGCTGCTGGGTCCTTCATACAGCTTGTGATGATTGTTTCCCAGTATATCTTAGTTATTTCTTTTTTATTTTTTAATAAATTTATTTATTTTTATTTATTTATTTTTGGCTGCGTTTGGTCTTCGTTGCTGCGCGTGGACTCTCTCTACTTGTGGCGAGCGGGGGCTGCTCTTCGTTGCGGTGCGCAGGCTTCTCACTGCGGTGGCTTCTCTTGTTGCGGAGCACGGGCTCTAGGCCCGCGGGCTTCAGTAGTTGTGGCTTGCGGGCTTCAGTAGTTGTGGAGCACGGGCTTCAGTAGTTGTGGCTCGTGGGCTCTAGAGCGCAGGCTCAGTAGTTGTGGTGCACGGGCTTAGTTGCTCCGCGGCATGTGGGATCTTCCCGGACCAGGGATTGAACCCGTGTCCCCTGCATTGGCAGGCGGATTCTCAACCACTGCACCAGCAGGAAAGCCCCTGACTATTTTAATTTCCTTACAGTATTTCTGTGTTTTCATTTTTTATACTTGAATTTTTACTCCATTTGCAATTTTACGTGTAAAAGTATGTATTATATGGAGAAAGGATCTGCCTTTTTTTTCTCAAATGGTCAGTTAGTTACTTTAAAACCAGTTATTCAAGTTACTAACTTCTCTCAGATCTTTGAGAAATACGTTAGATTTGTTTTGGCCCTTTCCTCTAGTTTCTGTGCTCTTCCACTGATTCATCCAAATTTCCATGCCAGTCCCATGCCAGTTTTAAATGTTCCTTTACAGTACATTCTGGTATCTTGGGAAACCTCTCTGTTCCTCCCTCCTCCCCTCCCTCCACCAGTTATTTTCATTTTTTTCTTGTGTTCTCTGAGAAGCATGAAACGCTCTAAATATAAGAGTCCTGGGGAACTTTCTGTCTGCTCGTGACTTAGGCCAGTGGCCCCTCCGGCAGCCTCACAGCTGTCTTGCTGCCTCCATCTGTGGATTTCTTCACTGTCTCCAGTTCTCCACACGTAAGCGGATTGAGAAGTAAACCACTGTCATGTGGGTTATGTAAACGTTAGAGGAAAAGAGAGACCAGGGACTGTCTTGAACTAGGTTTGCTCACATCCCTCTCCATAGTGACATGACCGTACACACTCAGGTAGGACACTTGGGGTTTGTCCATGGGGTGCGTCCATGGCAGAGCGAGACTGCTTTTTTTGTACTGTTTCTGATTTTAGTGATTGAGAGTCTTAGAACTTGTTAATTATGAACCATTCATATTAACAATATTTTGTATCTTAACCTTTGATAGATATTTAAGAAGCCTATGTAACTATAGGAAACAAAGGTTAGAAATTTCTTTTATGCAAACAACAGAGGGCTTAATGAACACTTTGGAGTGTGTCCTCTCCTTATTGATACCATATAATTTCTATTTGTATCTGTTTGTTGGTAAAATATCTAACGTTTGAGATACTTATTAAAATTTTCAAACTGTTGTGATTTTCTACAAAATCTTTATCTGGTGAATGCAGTGAATTACTGTTGATACTTACTTCAGCGTTTGGTTCTGCATATGGCTTTAGGCGAAAGTGTGTGCGCTGGCCGGCTGTAAAGCCTGCCTGATAGCCTCCTCTGGCAGCCCCTGGGGTCTCTCTTGGCAACTGCATAGATGGCTTGGGCTCCCTTAGCCAGCGAGAGGCTAATATAGTTTATCCGGTGAATAACATTCAGTGTTTTATCTGTAAATATTTCTTATCGTAATGTAGTATTTCATTATTCCAGTATTCCTCCCAAAGCTATTCCAGCTCTTTTTTTACTGATAGTAAAGGAAAAAGAATTGATTGTGTTTAATTTGAGCATCTTAATTTTTTTGTTGTTGCTTAAGAATGTTATTAAATAATACTTTCGTTATTGCTAGTGAATGTTTAAGAGTAAACATTGGTTACTTTTGTCAGGATGCTTTATAATTCTTACCCCCAGGCTGTAGTATTTCTTTTTTTTTCTTATTTCCTAGGCTGTAATTATACAGTCCATTTGTTGTTATATTTTATTTCACTCTGCCTTACTTAATCTTGCTAGAATATAAGCTGCCCATTTTGTTCCCACGTTTGTCCCTGGCCTGTACTAGGGAAGGGTGTCCACGTGCCCTGAGTTAATCCTGACTTCCTCTGGCACCCTCAACTTCGTCAGCCGAGGTCAAGGGGAAGCCTGTGCCCTGCCCAGCTTCAGCCGGGGTCAGGATGGGGTCCTGGACTCCCCAGGCCTCTCAGCCTGAGCGCAGTCTCGGCCTGTGTACCCCAGGACTAGCCTCACGGGACCTTCATCTTTGTTCGTGTCTCAGACTTTAAAATCACTCTTCATCTTCTGCGTCTTAATCACCACGAGATTCTGTACGTCTTCATTCTTAGCATTGCCCTTTCTTCACTGTGCCTTTGGAATTCTGGTTTCTTCATCACCTGAGCCTTTCCATCATCAGACTCCTCTGAATGTGCCTTCTTGCTTTCATTAAAATGTGGCTCTTCTCTGAGGGTCCTGCTTCCCCTGCAAGTCTCCTAAATGTTTGCTGTTTTTCTCCCATAACCTTGGGGCCACTTGACCTGGAATTAGAGTCCCTTCCTATCTTTGTAGCTTATTCCCTCTTGCACCTGCCTCCGGCTATTTTTCAACCGCCAGTTCATTGATCTAACACCTTTGTGCTGTTCCTTGCCCCTTTGATGTTCTAGTTGATGAAGTCCAATGTATCAGTTTTTTCTTTTATGTTTGTGCTTTTGGTGTCCTGAGAACTCTTTGCCTAAACTCAAGTTCACAAAGATTTTCGTTACATTTATTTCTCTGATGTTTCTTCTTCTAGAGGTTTTTTAGTTTTAGGATTTGCATTATATGACAGGTCTTTTGAGTAGTTTTGTATTGGTACAAGGTGTGCGTGTTGTTGTTTCTAGCACCAATTTTTGAAAAAGTGATCCCTTTACCACCACGTTGCCTTACACTTTTGTCAACAATTAGTTGTCTTTCATGTGTGGGTTTATTTCTAGACTCTCTCTTCACTCTGTTGATCTGTTCGTCTCTCTTTGTGCTAAAACAATGCTCTTTTGATTAGTGTTGTTTCATAATAATTCTTGAAAGCAGTAGCGTTTGCCCTCCAACTTTGTTTTTCATTTTTCGAGTTGTTTTGGCTAGACTAGATCCTTTGTATTTCCATGTGACTTTTATAAATTTATTTATTATTTATCTATCTATCTATCTATTTATTTATTTATTATTTTTGGCTGTGTTGGGTCTTCGTTGCTGCGCGTGGGCTTTCTCTAGTTGCGGTGAGCGGGGGCTACTCCTCGCTGTGGTGCACGGGCTTCTCATTGCAAGTGGCCTCTCCTGTTGCGGAGCACGGGCTCTAGGCGCACAGGCTTCAGTAGTTGTGGCATGCGGGCTCAGTAGTTGTGGCTCGCGGGCCCCAGAGCGCAGGCTCAGTAGTCATGGCGCACAGGCTTAGTTGCTCCGCGGCATGTGGGATCTTCCCGGACCAGGGCTCGAACCTGTGTCCCCCTGCACTGACAGGCAGACTCTTAGTCACTGCGCCACCAGGGAAGTCCCTCCATGTGACTTTTAGAATCAGTTTGTTAATTTCTATTTTAAAAAAAGCCTGCTGGGATTTTGATTGGGATTGCATTGAATCTATAGATAAATCTGGGGGAGAATTGACATTTTAATAGTATTAAGTCTTCTGATCCATGAATGAGATATATCTCTTCCTTTATTTAGGTGTTTTAAAATTTCTCTCAGCAATACTTTGGTTTTTTTTCAGAGTATAGGTCCCTCTCTTAATATAATATGATGTGGTATAATATAATATAATACAGTATAGTATAAAACTCATTTCCCAACTACCCACCTTGCTTCATAATCTGTTTTAAGTTAGGCTCCTACCTCCACACCCACTTAAAATGTTGAGAGAGTTGGGGGAGAATGCCATTCCCACCCAAATAATGAAGACAGGCCCAATAACCTGCTGATGTCACGGGTGGTGGTCTGCCCAGGAAGCAGTACCTGTTAATCTGAAGTGACCTTCTAGAGGGCTCCTTATATGCGATCAAGTGCTTTTTTAAAAAGTTGTGTAATTATCTCTCACTCTTATCTCCTTGTGTGTTTTGTTGGGAAGTAAGTAATTAATGCATTTTCATCCTTATTTGATAATGTCTGTGTCTAGTTAGTTGTGGTTTTTATGGTAATGCTCTCTTCAATCCATTCTGGCATTTGACCCATTTTAACTGATGAGGAGTAGAATGGTTATCAACTCCTTCTGTTCTTTTAAAATGGGTTAAGTTTGGATATGCATTTGCGAAGAACAAACTAAATGTCCTAGAAGTGCACAGGATCTGAAATTTGGTAGACACTCAGGTGTTTGAATATTTATAGCATTATAGCATTTTAAGCACATTGTGTAGTGGTGTGTGTAAAATCCTGCTGATGCTTATACAGGTTACAGAAGGCTTCATGGGGCTATATTTGCTGTGTAATTAAGGAGGTCTGGGGAGGGAGGGGTTTCAGTCAAAAGGAACAGCAAGTGCAGAGAACCTGTAAGAACAGGCAAGGGCCTCACACGGTTGTAGGAGAAGGTGCCAGACTAAGATAGAGCAGGAGCAAAGGGAAACACAGACAGTAGATGCAGCCGGAAAGTTAATTTGAGATCAGCTGTGAAGAATGTGTATACACGCTGCAAATCTGATTATCTTCTAAGTAATTGTCCAATAATGGAGGGTTTGGGGTGAGGATGAACATAATCCTTAGTTTTTCAACTAGCTCGTTTGGAATTATGCTGAATTCGGGAAATAATAACGGTGGCGACCATTTAGTTGTGTCTTGTCTCTACAGGTGACGCTGACGAGTGGCAGTGAGAGTGGTAGACAGGGCACGTGGTTAGACACTCTGCAGGAAGAAGAGTGGCTCTTGGAGTGATTTTTGATCTCTCTTCGGAGGAGCCAATAAAACTTGGTTCATGGGGCAAGTTAGATAAATGCTTTCCTCCCGTGAGGAGGAGCACATAAGCCGTCGTACTTTCGAGGCACAGTGGCGGGGAACATTTACTGCTAGAAAGAAAGACTTACCTGCAGTGGTTTAGAGAGAGGAAAGGACTGTTGTTACCTTACTTGGTAATATTCACTATTAACTATTTCATCAAAAGAAAAAGGCTGGTAAGGTACGACTTCCTGAGTACGTACTTGACAGTAAATGGAATAGGATATTTTTAAGGAAAACTGTCATTAGGTTTAAATACTGGTGTACACATTGAAGTATCTTTGTTACTGTATTTAGAAGTTGCTTGTATCAAGCGTAGCTCTGAAGTTACTAAATTTTAAATGCCCATTCAGTAAACACTGTGTTGTTGATGGTTCCATTGGTTTGTGAGAGCAGGTGGCCGTTGTGTGTTTTCTATGTGCTGTGACTTATAAAACTTAAGGAATATCTCTTGTTACCAGTCTCTTCCAACTCTGATATTAGTACGTTGCTAGCTAGGATCAGCTATCAGTTCAGCTCACAAAGGGTGGCCAGAAATCAAACCGTTAGTGGAGGCGTGGACTGTGCAGAAGAGGCTGCGGAAGGTCATGATGCTGGGCTGTCGGTGCTGGACAGGTGCATGGGCAGTGGGTGGCTTTCCTCCATCTTTCCTGCCTGATGCCTTCGCTGTTCTTTGGGAAAGAGAACAGAGAAGTCCGTGAGTTCATGTGACAAAGGCTGTAAAGGAAGTGCAGGCAGTCCCCCCGAACACAAGATTAGAATTATTAAGAGAGTTCAGAACTGTTGAACAATTTGACCAGTTCTTCAAAATTTAGAAATGTGTACTTTGAACAGATAAGTGAGGCAGATTATCATACTGATTTGACACTGTGCTGTGTTTAGCCTTCTCGTATTTTGTTCATGTTGTAATATTGTAAGAGTTGAGAACTTTCAACAGTGCATTTTACCATAAACTGTTTTACTTAACCATGTAACTGCTAGTAAGTTCCATAGAAATGAATAGCGATCACAACTAATGCCTAAAAATTAAAGGCTATTAAATATAAATTGTGTCTGTTACCATGTGAGAGAATAATAAATCTCTCAGAAATGTAAGGTCTTGATTAAGGAGTCAAAAAAGGATGCGTTTTCTTTGTTTCAAAATAGTTTAAAATTATTTACATTTACTACATCTTATGACTGCAACTATTTCTCTCTTTTTTAAATATGTCTATTAAAATGTAAAAAAGCAGAAGGAAGGAAAAGTGGATTGGAGAATAGAAGAGAAAATAAAATTAAATGATAAGACAGGAATTCTGTTGAGTTAATACTCAGGGAGTATGAGATCAGTGATATGTCTTTACTGCCTGATGCTTAGCTATAAAAAACATAATAGTGGGAGTACAGACCTGAAGCTTGAAGTGACCAACTGAAAAAAAAGATTTAAAGTAGACATTCTTTTGCAAATATGTTTTTTGGCTACTAATTGATGTATACTTATCACTTAGGAAAATATCGTAAGATTTGCTTCACATGCAATTCTAAAGAACTTTGCTATTTTATAATATGAATAAAAAGTAGCTTCATCTCCCCCCTAAAAAGTAACTCCAGCCCTTATGTATTTATTGTATAATTGAGGAACATGGAAAAATATAACAGCAAAAATATAATATTTACAAAACTTTTTGATATCCTCAAGACAAATTGTTAGGAACTGGTATAGTTCCATTGAAACTCAGCTGCTTTAAGAGGTATTTAGGAAATTAGGCTTTATAATAAGTTGAATTGGTCTAAAAGTCAGTGTAATGACTGGTAATGTTAGTATTTGATAATGTAATATGAACTTAGCTCTTGTTCTGTTAGCTTTCAGAATAAAGTGAATGTAATAGAAGTGGACCTTTTCCCATGTCAAAACAGTAGTTACAAAAATGTCAAGGCAGATCCATAAGGCTGTTGCTGGTTTCAAAAGGGAGATGGACAGAGGGAGGGAGACCAAGATAGGGAGGTGGGGAGAGAGGGACGGAGGGGGAGAAACAGAGGGGCGAAGGGAGGCAGGGAGGGAGGAGACACAGGGAGCGAGAACTGAATCAAGTCCTGTTGCTGCTTCAGGACGATGTCTCCCATTGTGCACGTCAGCTTCTCACCTCCTCTCTGTGGCACTGACATGGTGTAGATGTTGTGTGTTAGATTTTGTAAGTGATTACAATGCACTAGATACTAGAGAGACAATTTAAGAATTTACACAGTATACCATGTGGAAGCATCACTTTTTGTGTAACTCTCTAGACCTTAGTTTTCAGTCCTGACTTGTGTCTGTAAAGCTACTAGTGGAGGGTGATTTTACATGTAATTTTCTTCGTTTCTTTTTTCTGTCAGTTATGTGCCAATCAGTACTATCTATCCACAATATTAATGTAAGGATTTTACATCTCCATGTTACTCAGCTTCAGTCATCAAATTATTTTATTTAGTGATATTTTTGATCATCCGTAACTTGACTCAGACCTGAAATAATGGCAGATGTGGGAAGAACTTTCCAGATGGAATCCTCTTCCCCATTCTTGCACGTCTTTTATTGGGGGATAGTTAACTGTATTTGGGAGTTCACTAGGAGAAGTTAATTTTTAACGACTGTGTCTATCTGAAATAAATTTATTTTGAAAGTATAAGTATAGATAAATTTCTAAAGTGTTATTTTTTCCTCCCAAAGTTATTTCTAAAGTATTATTTATCAACTGAAAGTTTAACTCTGGTGTGCTATTATTTCCTTGAGTTGATTATACTTCTTCTTTTTTTTAAGGTAAAGTGCAAGTTAAGAGTTCAGACATACAAGTTGGAGACCTCATCATAGTGGAAAAGGTTGATGCATTTTTAATATATTTTAGACATGTATATGCCAGTTATTAACATTTAGCCTGATTGCAAGTAACTTTTGAATCTGAAGGAAATTGTTTGAGACATGTATTTTAAATCTTAACATCTTTGTGTAAGGTTTGATATATGTGAAGAAAAAAATATAGGTTTTTGTATAGTCTGTTTTGCTAAAGTACATTTCAGTGTGTGTAGGTAGTCATATTTTGTCTAAAATAAGACATGTTAACTGTTTATTGTTGCATTATCAGAATTATATCTTTTGACCAAAGAATTGTATTAGTTAGAACCTATTTATAATGGAATATGTTTCAGTTTCTAGAGCTTCCTTTTTCAGACAGATGTATTATATGTAATTATTGGATATTAATTCTTATGGCTTAAAAACTTAACGAGGGAAAAGTAAATGGAAACAAAAGAGGATTAGAAAGAAAAAGTTTAGGTCAATGTAGGAAGAAGCCATTTTAAAAACCCCACAGTGGTCAGAGGTGGCCGTCGACAGGCCGCTACTGGCCCGGAGTCTGGAGGCCTGGGCTGTCTGCCTTTGCGGAGAAGCGTTTCTGCCCGCATAGCCTTCCTGAGTAACGGTGACTGAGGGCATAGTCTTTTTGTTTTTCCTTTTTTAAGGCTCTAGAACAACATTTTAAAGAATATAGAATGAGAGGTTTTCATAAGGCCTCTTACAGAGGAGTGTGAGCCCCTGGTACCAGCTGATATCCACATGGGAACCCATGGGAACATAGCTAGCCTGAGCCGCCTCGTGGGGAGGTTTAGTGAGAGCCTTCTTCCTCAGGAGGAAAGTGGTCTTCATCTCATTGCAGTAATCTGTACACAGAGAATGCTTTGGGCTGTGTTTGTCAGATTTTACAGAAAGGAGAAAATTAAACATACTGATGTGCAACTTATTTTCGTAGTGTTCAGTTATATGGATACTGTAAGTTACTAACTTTTGATCCATTGTTAGATTTTGGATGGTTTCTGTCTTCTGCTATGAGAAGTGCTATAATGAACATTCTGGTACATACATCCTTGCAGGACTCTATAGGATAAATGCTGACAAGAAGGATGGCTGAGCCGAATGTTAGTCATATAAATTTTGATGCAAATTTTAAGGAACACCAACATTTGTTTTCTCAAGTTTCTGTGGTCAGGAATCTGGGTGCAACCTAGCTGCACCTCCTGGCTCTGGGTCCCCCTTAAGGCTCTTAGTCAAGTTGTGTCAAGGTGTCAGCCCAGTAGCCATCACCTCCAAGTTCCACAGGGGTGGAGCTGATGCCAGTCTCACTCTTGGGGTTGTTGGCAGGACTTAGTGCCTCTTTGGACTCAGGGCCTCAGTTCTACGAGCTTTTGGCCTGAGGCCACCCTCATTCCTGGCCACATGGGCCTCTCCACCAGGCAGCCCACCACCGGCCTGCCAGCAGGAGGGGGAAAGAGAGAGTGTGAGTGCCAGCAGAAAGGTTGCACAGTCTCCGAGACCTAGACTCCAGAGTTTTCCTCTTGACTTTTAGGAGGATGTCTCGTGTTTGTTGTGTTGAAGGTTAGGATAGAATCTCTCTTTGTGAATCAAATGAGTACTGTTTGGCCTTTTCGTTCTTTCATCTCTTATTTCCTCCTTAACTCTCCTATTTACCCTTTTTTTCCCATACCTCTGCTGTTTAGTTTGACGTAGCGGTACACTCACCTTCCTGTCTTCCCTCAGTCCCCCCATTTTTACTGAGTAACAGGTGCACCCTTCTTGGCCATCTCGTTAGTCATACAGGTAGATGTGAAAGAGAGATCTACATCTGTGTCTGGGTGTTCCTCTTCAGTGTCTCTCTGGCCTCACAGGTGTCTTCTCCATCAGTAAGAAAGATTGGTGAGTGACATAGGCCTCTGTAGACATCCAGGTAAAGGTTTTCCTTTGATGTGGAGCTGCACCTCTTTGTGTTTGTTTGTCATTTCAGTGTCCAGTGGATAGCACGTTGTGGATGACACACCAGTGTTACATATATGTGAGCATGTGTGTGGTATCCTGTGCTACTCTGAAATTTAAAGATTTGGTAGCAGAGCTAGAGGGAAGACTTCTAAAATGTTTTCACTAGCCTTAAGGAAGCACTGCTGCATACTAAAAAATAGGGGTGGCAGCACCTACCTGATTTAGTTTTTTATATTGCCAATTGTACTTTCATTTTCATATTAAAAATTTTCATATATTTCACTCTCCTGGAAAGCATTGAGTATTCTGAAGTTTGATAACATAGTTTCCAGTAACTACTGGGAAATGATAAATTTTTAGTAGTAGATTCATGGTATTTGTCAAACCAATTTTGTGATTTTGGTAGTGTTAAAAGATTTTTTTCTCGCCAGTTGATATAATCATCATAAGGAAATAGCAGAGATCTGGTAGCAAATGGCTTTGTCCTTCTACTTTTTATTTAAGAATTCTGGGAATACTTATCACTAACCAGAAAAGCTATTTCTCTTTTATTTGACCATATTCCTATTTATAAATTAGTGTTTGGATATTTCCATGGTGGATTTTATGTTATAGGATAGTTGTAATTTTTTATCTTAACATGGAATTAAAATTAGTACATCGATACTCATTTTATGGGTATTTAGAAGAATAATGCTAATCACCTTTGGCTCAGTGTTATAGACGTTAGTAGCCGTAGAACGTGGGAGAGCAGCAGCCTGGGACAGAAAGTGGAAAGAGGATGGTGCGGCCTTCAGTGTTCACTGCATCCGGGTTTAAACTCCTAGCTCTCCAGATTCAAATTCAGCCTAGGAGAAGTATGTCTTTGACATGTACCTGGAAATTGGGAGGGTAGGACCGTTCAGAGTCAAGGTCAGATGATCCTATATGCATGCAAGATGAAGCAAATTCCAAAGATTATCTCCCAGCTTAATAAGGAAACCTGAGCAGTATCTGAATTCTTAGACAGATGTAGGTATCAAAATCTCAGCAAGGTTTTTTCTTCGTTTGTTTGTTTTGTTTTTAAAGACAAAATAAGATTTTTCTAAAACTAATTTGGCAAGGCACAGGCCCTAACATGGCAAAAACAACCTTGACAAGGAGAATAAAGTGAAAAGAGTCACTCTCCTATTGTTAAGGCATACTTCCTACTATATTAATTAACATAGGGCAGAAGAAGGGTAGAAACAAAGATAATGAAACATCAATGGAGAACCCAGAAATAGACCCGCCCCAATATGCTCAAGTGATTTTTGACAAAGCGCAAAAGCAATTAAAATGGAGGATGGATAGCCTTTCGACAAAACAGGCTGGAACTATTGGACATCCATGGGTAAAAAATGAACCATAATCTAAATGTCACACCTTATATAGATATTAAATCAAAGTGGACCAGGGACTTAAATATATAATGTAAAACTGTAAAACTTTTAGAATAAAACAGGAGAAAATATTTAGAATCTAGTGTAGGAAAATAGTTTTTAGACTTGACACCAAAAGCACAATGCATATAAGGGTGAAATAGATAGATTGCATCATTAAAATTAAAAATCTGTGCTTTGTGAAAGAACATGTGAATATGGTGGAAAAACAGACTGGGAGAAAATATTTGTAAACCATATATCCACAAAGATTTGTATCTAGAATATGTAAAAACTCTTAATACTCAACAGTAAAAAAAAAATATCAAGTTAGAAAATGGGCAAAAAAAATAAAGAAACATTTAGCCAAAGAAGACATACAGGTAGAAAATAAGCATATGAAACGATATTCAACATCATTAGTTATCTGGAAATGCAAATGAAAACACAGTGAAATGTCACTACACGTATAGCAGAATGGCTACAGTGAAAAATGATGACAGCACGAATGCCGGCAGTGACGTGAAGACAGTGGTTCACGCATACAATTCATGTGGGGATATCAAATGTTACAGCTATTCTGGAAAATCATTAGACAGTCTGTTGAAAAACTAGGTATACAACTCTCATTTGACCCAGCAGTTGAACTTTTGGACCTTTGTCACAGGTAAATATTAATTTAGATTGGCACAAAAGCCTGAAAATGAATGTTTATACCTGCATTATTCATGATAGCCAAAAATCAGAAACAGTTCAGATATCCTGAATGGGTCATGGTCAGAGAAACTGCTGTACATTATACCATGGTAATTTCATGTTAAGGAAACACAGGTCCCTGCTCCTGTATTGCTCAGAGTCTTGAGAGGAGGGAAGAATAGAAAGTATCCAATAATTATTTTGAAGTTTCTAGTTTGTTTATTAATGCCTCATAGAAAATAAAACAGGATAAGGGAATAAAGGGTAATGGTTTAAAATTAAAATTAAGAAAAAAATTCCATGTATGATAGTATCAAAGGAATAAAATACTTATAAATAAAATGATTGTTAAGAATAAACTTAACAAAAGAACAAAACTTGTACTTTGAAAACGGCAAAACATTGTTAAAACACAGTAAAGAAGACCTGGATAAACAGAACGATGTCCCATGTTCGTGGATTAGAAGTATTCATATGTTAAAATGGCAATACTCCCAAACTGATCTACAGATTCAGTGCTGTCCCTCTTAACATCCCAGCTGACTTCTTTGCAGAAATTGACAAGCTGATTCTAAAATTCATATGGAAATACAAGAGATTCAGAATAGCCAAAGCAGTTTTTAAAAATGTGAACAAAATTGGCGTATTCACACTTCTCCATTTCAGAACTTTTTACAAAGTTAACATTAATCAGGACAGTATGGAATTGGCATAAATTAAACGTTGAGAGTCCAGAAATAAAGCCTTAAATTTCTGATTAATAGATTTTCAACAAGGGTGCCTAGAAAATTCAGTGGGATGGGGCTGTGTTTGGGTGGGTGTTTATTTTTGACCCAGTACTGATTGTGAGAGTCTTCATTTTGTTGTGTGCAGCTGTAATTCATTCATTCTGTGGTTACATAGTATGCCTGTTATCCCTTCTACTCTTGGTGGATATTTGGGTTGCTTCTAAGTTTTGCCTGCTAGGAATGATACCCCTGAGTCATGCTTGGCCATGTCTTTTGGCTCACACGTGCACACACTGCTGCTGCATGTGTACTGAGGGGTGGACTTGCTGGATCTTGGGGTGAGTGTGTGTGTTGCACTTGAGTACTTACTGCAGATGATTTTGCAAAGTGATGTATCAAATTATACTCAGATCAACAGTGAGTAAGAGTTCCCATTCCTTCATGTTTGCCAACACTTGGCGTTGCCAGCCTTTTAAATTTACCATTTCCAAATTATACATAGTGGTTGTGGTTTTAATGTGCATTTCTGTAAAGACTAACAAAGTTGGACACCTCTTCATATGATTTTGGATATCTTTCTTATTTGGGAAAAGCCGTGAGAATCTCTTGCTGTTTTTCTTCAGTTATCCTTTCTTAACAGTTTGCAGGCCTTCAAGTATTCTGGATGGGAGTCCTTTATTAGTTTTATGTTGTGAATATCTTTTCCTTACTAGTGTGCTTTGTGGAACAGAGATGCTTAATTTTAATGAAGTCAACCTTATTAATCTTTTCATCTGTAATCAGTTTTTTTTTAAATTTGTGGTGGTAAGGGGAAGGAATCTTGTTTAAGAAATCTCTTCCTACCAAAAAGTCATGAAAATATTCTTCTATATTATCTTTTAGGTTTTATTGTTTTGACTTTGACATTTAAAAAATTTTTATTTATTTATTTTTAAATTTTTGGCTGCATTGGGTCTTTGTTGCAGTGAGCAGGGGCTACTCTTCATCGTGGTGTGTGGACTTCTCATTGCAGTGGCTTCTCTTGTAGCGGAGCACGGGCTCTAGGCGCCCAGGCTTCAGTAGTTGTGGCACATGGGCTCAGTAGTTGTGGCTTGCAGGCTCTAGAGCGCAGGCTCCGTAGCTGTGGTGCACGGGCTTAGTTGCTCCGCGGCATGTGGGATCTTCCCGGACCAGGGCTCGAACCCGTGTCCCCTGCATTGGCAGGCGGATTCTTAACCACTGCACCACCAGGGAAGTCCCTGACTTTGACATTTAGAATTATAATTCGTTTGGAATAGATTTTCATGTTTCGATTGAAGTAGAGGCCAGGTATTATCTCTTCTCATCGCCCATGGGTATCTAGTTTTCTCAGCACTGTTTATTGAAAAGATGTCTGCAGTGCCAACTTTCTCATAAATCTGGTGTCCACAGATGTGTGGGCCGATTTCTGGATTCTCTGCTTTTACATTAATATAATCATCCATCTTAGTGGAATACCATCTTGTCTTAATTACTCTATTTTAATATTTAGTTTTGTTATGTTGTACAGACAACTGTCCATGTTGTTTCTCACACTTGTCTAGTCATTCTTGGCCTTTGCATTTCCCTGTAAATATTAGGAATATCTTGTCATTTCCCCCCAGAAAACATTTTAAGATTTTGATTGGGTCAGTGTATGCGCACTTCACATCTTTGCGATACTGTATATTCTAATTTCAGAACATGGTGTTTTCTATTTCCTTAGGCTTCATTTAATTTCTTTCAGTAATGTTTTACAGTTTTTTGTTTAGAGGACTTGCCCATCTTTTACCAGTTTTATTCTAGTGCTAGTTTTTTCTTATTACTGAAATGGACATATTTAAAGAAATATTTACCTTCTTGCTGTTTGTTACTGGTATGTATGGTTTTGTTTTCTGTGTCATTAATTTTGCTCTTATATTTGTTTACATCCTTGTACTTTCTTCGGGATTTATTGGCTGGGTTTTTTTTTCCTGCTTTCAAATGGATATTTAGTCCTTTGTATATTTTTAGCCTCCCTTTTCTGTTGTATGCAGTTTAATCATGTATATTTTCCTCTTATCATTTTCCTGACTTTGGCTGTGTTCCACACATGATATGTTGATATGTTGAGTTTTTATTACCATTTCATTAACAATGTTTTCTAGTTTCCACTGTGATTTCCCCCTTCACCTGAAGGTTCTTTAGATCTTAACAATTGCCTAAAGAAATGTTAGAAATTATTTTATGTTAGAGCTCTATTCTACAACATATCTTCTTTCAGCTTTAACAACTTATGTTTGTTTTTGTTGCTTGCTGACTGACAAGTAGTTCATTTCTTTACTATGTGTAGATAAACCTTTACTTAGGTCTTAAAGAATATAAATAATTCATGAAACTATGTGAAGTATTCTTGTTATAATTATATTTTTCTTTTAGTTTGTACCGCTTTCCCAACTAATTAATTAATGCTAATTATTAGTAATACTAATTAATACTAATTATTGTTGGTAATACTAATTAATACTAATATTAGTAACAGTGATTAAATAAATGTATGAATAGTGACCTTTGAGTTTTTCTCCTTTTCTGCTCTGTAAAAAGAATGTCTCCTCAGATCTGTGGGGTTTCGCTTGCTCGGTTGTACACTCACTCTTTCACCCAGCTTTTCGTAAGTGTCTCGTTTTCGATACACCCTGGTCTGTGTCAGCTGTTGGAAGAACACTGTCCTCACTTCCCAGGTCACTTAGCCTGACAGGGGGGACACAATCTTTTCATGAGGCAGTAACTAGTATACTGTACGTGTGAGCTGAGGTGCAACAGAGGCCACAGAAATGGCAATATGTAACATTTTTCAGGAAATGGAGTAGTTTTCAGGTCATCACTAAATGCCACTTACATGGTTCATTGATGCGGAAAAAAAACTTAGAGATCTAACTAAAATATGAATTAAAATATTCATTTTTATTATACAAATTATGAATGTTAATTGTTTCAGCATAGAGTTGACATATAACATTATTTTAGTTGTTTTTAGGAGCCATTTCTCCTTTGGAATGGAATTGTGTTAATTTGTAAACTTGCATATAGATAATTAATATTTTATATTACTCTGCAGAATCAAAGAATTCCATCGGACATGGTATTTCTTAGGACATCAGAAAAAGCAGGTATTTTTACTTTTATTTATATTGCTGATGATTGGTATTTTGGCAGTTTAATTTTCATTTTGAAAGATAAAAGTTAAATTTATTCTTGTAAGAATTTTTCTTTGAATGATAATATACTGAATTCATTAATTTCTAAATCATATTTAACTGTTTATGTTTAAAACAATGATTTTACTGTATAATATGTTGCTTTAAAATATATCCTTTCCTATATCAAGTGAATGTTTTCATTCAAATCCATTTTGATATCTAAATAGATGGTGATGTTCCTCAAAACTTGATTGCTATTCTGCATTTGCAGTTTTATTTCTCATTCAGCAAACATTTATTTAGCACTTACTATGTGCCAGGTGCTACCTGTTGCTTAGAATACAAAAGGGAGTAAAACCAAGTTGCTCTCTTCAAAGAGCTCATGATCTACTTATTTATGGAAGTACACACATTGACAATTAGCAGTACTCTGAGTGTATAGATAGTATAAATATTAAAAGACATGTGGAGGGCTTCACTGGTGGCGCAGTGGTTAAGAATCCTCCTGCCAATGCAGGGGACACAGGTTCGAGCCCTGGTGTGGGAAGAGCCCACATGCCGCGGAGCAACTAAGCCCGTGCGCCACAACTACTTAGCCTGTGCTCTAGAGCCCGCGATCCACAACTGCTGAGCCTGCGCGCCACAACTACTGAGCCCGCACGCCACAACTAGTGAGCCCGCGTGCCACAACTACTGAGCCCGCGTGCCACAACTACTGAAGTCCACGCGCCTAGAGCCCTTGCTCCGCAACAAGAGAAGCCACCGCAGTGAGAAGCCCGCACACCACAACGAAGAGTAACCCCCGCTTGCCACAACTAGAGAAAGCCCACGCGCAGCAACGAAGACCCAATGCAGCCAAAAATAAATAAATAAACAAACAAATAAATAAATAAAAGACATGTGGGGGTAATGGGAGGGAACAGACAATTTGCCTAGGTGAGTTGAAATGGGCTTCACAGAAAAAATGATACTTATATGACCAGAGCTTTAAACAAGAAGAAGGTGCACAAGGGGTAATGAGAAGGAAGCCTCATGTGGTCAAGGAGAAAAAATGCATTGGTTGGAGATCAGGAAACCTAAAATCTAGTCTGCTTTGACCAATTTCTAACTATATGACCTAGCCACGCGGTCATACATTTTCATCATCTCTAAAATGATGAGAGGTTCGTCAAGTAATATCCAAAGTTCCTTCTGCCTTATATTTCTGACTTTGTTGCATAAATGAGCAATATTTTTATGGGAAGCTCAGCATATGTATTATTATTTGTAGCATGAAAACTCTAGAAAGGACATGGTTAAAATTTAGAGTTGTTGATTTAGTTTTTTCTCCATTTATAAACAGTGGGGTTTTTTTGTATTTTTTAAAAAATTTATTTATTTAGCTGTGCCGGGTCTTATTTGCGGCATGCGGGATCTTCATTGCCACATGCGAGGTCTTAGTTGTGGCATGCAGGATCTAGTTCCCTGACCAGGTGTCTAACCCGGGCCCCCTGTGTTGGGAGCGAGGAGTCTTAACCACTGGACCACCAGCAAAGTCCCTAAACAGCGTTCTTTTAAAAGGACATTTTAAGTCATGAGAGAGAAGAAAAATGTTTTCTCTTTTCACCAACTGTAGTTATGATTATTTACGTCCTAAGATGAGGCTGCCATTAACAGAAGAATTCAGTTGCACCTAATCATCAAGTGGCCTCTGTGCACTTGATACCTTTACTTTATTGTGTGCGTGTGCTCTTTAATGGGTGGTTTTGTTTTTCCCATGGGGTGGAGACTGGAGAACTACTTTTCCAGCCCATTTCCCTTTCCTGTCCAGTTAGATGGGGCCATGCCCAGAGGTGTGGCCGAAGGAGGGTGGCTGAAGGTCATGTGTACCACTTCCAGCCTCGGCTTTCCCTGTACTGGCTCTGAGTCCATGACCAGGGCAGCCTTGGAAGCTGCCTGTTGAAGGTGGCGGAGCTTCCCTCAGTTTAGGGTCCTTATGACTGTGTGGGACAGACTCCCCTCCCATTCTGTCGCCAAGTGGACTCTACACGACAGAGAGGTAGTATTAAGTGCCAGAGCTGCAAGGTTTATCTTTTACAAACAGCTAGTGTTCCCTTAACACCTGCAGAGCCGTGGCAGGCAGTTAGAACTCTGCCTTTGCCTTCCCTTCTTGCTTGTACAGAGCCTCAGAGTCAGCCAGGTGTGAGAGATTTGGGCCTCTCAGGGCATTGTGTGCAGCCCCGCACTGGCAGGCGGCCTTCTAGACTCTCGGCAATATGATAGAGCTTTTGCTCCTTGTTATCTGATTTTTCAGCTTTTCTTTTAAATTTTTTTGGTCAGCTTGTTGTTTACCCCAGCTTTAACCACCACCTAAGGTAGCTGTGACATTAAACAATTGCCACTGTTTGTTTTTGACAAACATTCCAGGGAAAACGCATTCTCAGTGAATGAGCTGTGGGTTGAGTCAAATCCAGACAAGCCCGACCTGGTCAGGTGGTTACAGTTGTCTGGGCATGGGGTTTGGGGAGTCCCAGCCCTGGTTTGTTCCCCTCAGTGGCTACCAGACCGCTGGTTTTCTCAGCTACTGTGGAGTTTGACTGGGGGCAGGGTACTGGAAAAGGGAAGAGTCAAAACACCACACATCTCACTCACAGCTAGATTTAGCCGTGTTTCTTGAATAAATGCGCCTGGGATTGTTGCAAGTCTTTGATTATTTTCCAGAGTTTTGAAAAAGTTGCTTTAGACAATTTTTGCTTATGCTCTCGTTACAGTTATGGAGGAATGGGTTTTCAGAGATTTTTACACTGCCATCCCTACTTATTTATGATTTCTTTGGCTTTGTTTGCAAATGTATTCAGTATAATGAATAACAAAAAGTTTGCATTTGGGAGATACTTTTTTTTTTCTTTTTTGGCTGCACCACTGGGCATGTGGAATCTTAGTTCCCCGACCAGGGATTGAACCCGTGCGCCCTACACCGGAAGCACAGATTCTTAACCACCGGACTGCCAGGGAAATCCCAGGAGATGCTTTTATATTTAGTTGCCCTTGTAGTGATCATGGTAGGAATATATGTACGATTAAGAATATTATGCTCAATGTGGATATGGCTTTAGGTAATTAACTTAAAAGAAATAGAGTATACAGATTATGTTAGGAGATAAAATGTGAACAAAATCCATCTCTTTAAAGCTGGAAGATTGTTAAAAATGTCCATTTTACAGAGGAAGAATCTGAGGGCTAGTAAATGCTTTGCTGAAGTTTTAGAAATTGTTCTTCAGCCACCATATCATTGTTATGGCGTAATAAGATAGCAAAACATGAAGAGAATATTAGAGCATTAGGCAAGTGAGATACTCTCAGATGTGCCAACTACAGATAAATAACGTTATATCCAAATTGATTATGTTTTAAAAATGTTTTTTTTTTCTCAAATTTTGCTTTGTATTCTATGTTGTAGGGACAGTTTCTCTCTGTAGGGTAATGATATTTAATATTTTGGAGGTCATGGATCTTTCTGAGAATCTTAAGAATTATCACTTTGTTCCTCAGAAAAAAGTACATAATATACATGTATGCTAAATTTTTATTATTTAACATATTCCTGGAAGGTTATTAATGGCTCCAAGTTTAGGACCTTACTGTCATCTGTTTTGACCTGTGGTTCTATTATATTCCTCAGTTTTATGATTTTTTTCTGTCAAATTTAAATTGTTAAAACAATTACTGTTACTCTTATGGAGATACTAAAATGTCAGATTACTGTTTCATGATATTTTTCTTCTCTTTATAAAATGGACCAGACAGCTTCCCAGCTGTATAAAATGTGTCATAACACTGCTTTCAATCAAGGATTCTTAGCTTTAGAAATTCTGTTTGTGTGACTTTACATAATTATTTAAGGTTTTAAATTAAAGCCTTGTTTTTAAACGTACATGTTTAGAATTTTTTGTGTATCTGCTAACACTGTTAATATTACTTTATTATTTTTCAGTTCCCTGATAATACATTGTCTGTTATAGTAAGAATCTCTAAACCATAGCCAGTATGAAAGTCTTAAATCTACGCAGCGTGTTGAGTTTGGACAATAGCCACTGGGCGTTTGTCAGTACAGCTCAGTGAGTCTCTTCGTGGCATCATATTGACTGTGTATTAATACAGGGTATTCTATTGGGCCGTCAGTTGATTGTTTAGAATGTAAATGAAGCTGTTGATGGATCTGGTGACTGATGGCTTAAATTCCAATTAATCAATTGCTTCATCAGTTTCTTAATTCAGATCAAATATCTCCTGAATGCACACAGTTCTTTTAGTGGTATTAAGAGAAATTAATGCTTTAGAACTAATTTTCATCAATCTCTTATAAATGCCAATATCTTTTTCACTTGTCTCCTAAGTGATGACATTATCGTTTAAGTGTTTGGGACATATTACCATAGCTCAGCTGTCACTTGTTAGTGGGCGAGGGGTAGGTAAATGGCACTGTACTCATCCACATTCTCTCTGTGGTGCTATTCATCTTGCCGCCAGCTTAAAAATTTCATGCAGAGTCATTAAGTCATATAAATGATTTAGAAATTAAGTTTAATGGCAAACGATCTGGTGTTATATATGCAAAGTCAATGTCTATTTTTCTTTTCTTGGGCACATACTGTAGCCTGTCTCTTTCAGACCTATTGGATTTGTGAGCTGTTGCAGGCAGTCTGCTAATATTACAGGGTAACTTATTACGACATATGACAGACTCATGTGCCCTGTCTCACAGTGTCCCATCAATTACTTTATCACCACTTGATGTGGCTCTCCTAGGTGACATATACACGAGTTGATCTTCATTTGATTGTCATTAAACCTGTCCTTTGCTGTCAACTCTTGTCAATTATACCAAATAAAATCAAGTATTCATAAGAAGTCAGTAATAGGATATAAGCAGACCAATTTAATAATTCATTTTTACCGAGCCTTAACTGACATCAGTTGTAGCTAGTGCTTGCTGTTAAAAAATTACTAGATATACTTCGTGTAAGACAAGTCAAGTTGGCTATACTTCTGATTTTGCTGCAGTTCATTCCCTCTCTCTGTCTTTCTGTCTCTCTCTTTAAATCATATCAGTTACTGTGAACCTAGTAATGTAATTGTACTTGAAGATAAGTAATATGTCAGTTTCCTCTAAATTTTAAAAATAACGTGTAATTATTTAACATGAGGCATATCCTTTTACTTTTAAGAAAGGCAAGTATATTGTTTCCAGTGTTTAACAAGTTTACAGACATCTAGATAAGGTATTAGTTTCACTTTTAGAAACACAAAATGTTTGAAATTTAAGAGACTGTAGATATTCTCACCTTTTCTTATTTTCTATGTTAGAAAGCAAACCTGGAGCAGAGCTGTTGGCATTGATGTCTCAAAGTATGTGTCATACGGAATCTAGAATCCAATCCCTTTTAAGTTGCTTTTATACTTTATAAAACACACACATACAGATATATATATATAACCATGCATATATTTAAGAGGAAAAAAAAATCAATCTTGAGAAAAAGGTTTAAGTGTAAAATAATGGGTACTGCAAATTTCCTTGTACTCCTTTTTAGTTGAAACCAATTATTTTCCTTATCATAAATCTTTTGACAAATAATACATAACAAAATTTATTTACATAACTAGATATATTTTTCAAAGTGCATGAAATCAGATGAAGGTCTCATACATATATGTTCAGTTGATAAAATAGGTGATTGAAAAATCTTTTCTTAGCTCTCCATCTTATGTCTTACAGAAGTGACTTAACCTGTATGAATCTCCTAGATTCATATTGGCGACACTAATGCCTGTGGCATCGGTAGTTAAAAGGATTAAATGTACTTGGTTAAGGAATCAGTGGGGCGCATTTCAGATACTGAATTGCTGGTGGCTGTAATTAGTTGAAAGTGCACTGGCTCCAAGAGAAAAGTATTTGGTATTTACGCAGAGTAAGAGAGCAAGGAAATGCTTACAGATGTGCGGGGGTCCATTTCTTCTAGGGGTGGATGTGGATTTGCACGGACCCATTTTAGTTTTAGAACGTTGTGCAAAAGGTGCACTGGACTAAGCTGTGTAAAGGTGTGTTCTTACGTAGCTACCTTAGCTAGCTCCCCAAATTTGAGAAGTCATTAGCTAAGTAATTAATAAGTTCCTGGTGTATACCATTCGCTGGCAGATTTTAATAGATTTTCCTCTAAATTTTACACCACCACTCCAAAGTAAGTCTTATTTTTTCCCCTGTGCACATGAAAACCTTAATAAGGTGAAGTAACTGGACAGCGGCATCAGTGGGTGGATTATTAGGTAGTACTCAACCCAGGGCCAGCTCTTCCCACGGCTACACCAGCTTTTAATTTTTGAATTACGGCGCCTGGAGCCGGGGGCCTTGCCTTCAGTACTGTCGACGTTTGGGGCCTGGTGCTCCTCTGTTGTGGTGGCTTGTCTGCACTGCAGGCTGTTGAGCAGTGCTTTTGGCCTCGACCCCCCGGGTGCCAGGAGCACCCTCCCAGCCCCCCCCCAGCGCCTGCTGTGAAAACCGACAGTCTCCGTATGCTTCCCGGGGGCGAAATCGCCCCTGGTCGAAAATCACTAGAGGACTGTTTCATCCACGAAGACCCCTAAAATAGATCTTAAGTGTTCAGTTGTATATCTTTTGAAAGTAATTGTTTTAATATTCTTCAGAGATCGTTCTTGGTAAGAAGAGATTGAGTCTGTGGAATTTTAGCCGTGACCTACCCCAGCTCCATGTGAAGGAAGCGTCTACTCTAGGCCAGTGTAGCCGAGAAGCCAGGGGCTCCATCTCCCTGCAGCTGCCAGGCGAAGGCCAGGGCCTCACCCTGGAGGGGTGCCCACCTGTCTGATGCTTCTGTTTTGTGGTAGTGATCACTCCTGAAGGCTGACCTGGCGTACGGCAGCCTCTTCCTCTGGCTAGAAGGGAGAAGGCCATGAGACAACTTACTGATGAAATTAGCTGCTGACGTGGAGAGGACGTGCAGTGTGAGCTCTACTGCAGGACCGCGTTTGCGGTCAGCCGTTCACCAGAGCGGCACTGGCGCTGAGCTGCGCAGTCAGCAGTCTAATTCTACATGGAATTGGTGGATGGGGCAAACACGGATAGACGGGGGAAGGGGAGCTCGGAAGTACAGACATGAGAAAAGTGCAGTGGAAAGTGGTCTCCATCTTTGCGGGTGTTCAAATATAAATTTAAATATGGATTTCTCTAGTGCAGTTTCAGTTATTTGCAGTGTTCTTTTCCTGCAAAGAAAACAGTTTGTATAATACGTTTGGTGTATATTTTCTGTGTTAATCTGAATATGTTTCTAAAAATTTTTTTTTATTTTGCACTTTATTTTTTTATGTTCACAAAAAAAGTGAGAAGGCGGTACCGAGATTTCCAGTCCGCCCCCTGCCCTCACACCTGCGAAGCTGCCCTCATCATCAGCATCCCCCACCAGATGATGCATTTGTTGCAGTTGATGGACTGACACTGACACATCGTCCTCACCCACATTCCATAGTTGACATGAAAATTCACTCTTGGTGTAGTGCATTCTGTGGGTTTTGGCAAATGTATAATGGCATCCATCCATCATTATATATATCATACAGAGGATTTTCACTGTCCTAGAAGTTTTCTGTGCTCTGCCTATTTACCTCTACCCCCAACTCCATCCTGGGCGGCCACGGGTCTCTTTAGTGGTTTTTCTCTTTTCCAGAATGTCATGTAGTTGGAACCACATAGTATGCAGCCTTTTCAGATTGGTGATAAACATTTGACGTTCCTGCTTTTCATGACTTGATAGCTCATTTCATTGTATTGCTGAATAATTCTCCATTGTCTGGATTTACCATAGTTGATCCATTCACCTACTGAAGGACATTTGGTTGCTTCCAAGTTTTGGCAATTATGAATAAAGCTCGTATAAAATCTGCATGCAGGATTTTGTGTGGACATGAGTTCCCCAGCTCTTTTGGGTAAATGGCAAGGAGTGCGACTGCTGGATCGTATAGTAAGATTACGTTTAGCTTTGTAAGAAACCACCAAACTGTCTTCCGAAGTGGCTGCACCATTTTGCATCCCCACCAGCAATGAGGAGAGTTCCTGTTGCTCCGCATCCCCGCACGCCTTGGTGTTGTCAGTGTTCTGGAGTTTGGCCATTCCCGTAGGTGTGGAGTGGTGTCTCGTTGTTTTACCTTACATTTCCCTGATGATGTGATGTGGAGTATATTTTCATATGCTTATTTGCCATCTCTGTTGTTCTGGTTTGGCCCACGTTTTAACTAGATTGTTTTCTTATTGTTGAGTTTTAAGAGTTCTTTGTATATTTTGGATAACAGCCCTTTATCAGATGTGTCTTTTGCAAATATTTTCTCCCAGTCTGTGCCTTGTTTTCTAATTCTCTTGCTGATATGTTTGCAGAACAGAAGTTTTAAATTTTAATGAAGTCCAATTTATCAGTTGTTGTTTTTTTTTAAATGGATCACGTCTTTGGTGTTGTATCTAAAAAGGCACTGCCATACCCAAGGTCATCTAGGTTTTCTCCTAGGTTATCTTCTAGGACTGTTACAGTTTTGCATTTTACATTTAGGTCTGTGATCCATTTTGAGTTAATTTTTTATGAAGGGTGTAGGTCTGTGACTAGATTCATTTCTTTTGTGTGTGGATGTCTGTTCCATCACTGTTTGTTGAAAAGGCTATCTTTGCTCAATAGTATTGCCTTTGCTAGTTTGTCAAAGATTACTTGACTGTATTTATGGAGTTCTATTTAAAGGTTCTCTATATTCTGTTCCCTTCATCTTTGTCTCCTCTTTCATCAGTACCACACTGTCTCGATTACTGTAGCATTATAGTAATTTTTTTTCAAGGTTGGTGAATGGTTTTACTTTTGAAATGAGTTTATTTTTTTTCTTTTTTACTGTGTTCAAACACACGTAACATAAAATACAGATAACCCCTAGCCCTGGTGCCACCGTTCTACTTTCTGTCTATGAATTGGACACTCTTAAGACCCTCATGTAACTGGAGTCATACAGTATTTGTCTTTCTGTGACTGGCTTATTTCACTGAGTGTAATGTCCTAAAGGTTCATCCATGTTGTAGCATATTGTAAAATTTCTGTCCTTTTTAAGTCTGAATAATACTTCATTGTATGTACATACAACATTTTCCTTATCTATTCATCCATCAGTGGACACTTGGGTTACTTCCGTGTTTTATTTATTGTGAATAATACTGCTATGAACATGAGTGCACAAATGTCTCTTTCAGACCTTGCTTTCAGTTCTTTTGGGCCTACACCCAGAAGTGGAATTGCTAGGTCATATGGTAATTCTTTAAAAAACTTTTTTAGAAACTGCTGTACTGTTTTGCATTGAATATCTTTTTCCATCCTTTCACTTCCAACTTTTTTGTATCTTTGTATCTAAAGTGAGTCTCTTGTAGACAGCATGTGGTTGGATCATGTCTTTGTCCATTCTGCCAATCTCTGTCTTTGATAGGAGTCTGAATAATATTTACCTATTTACATTTAAAGTAATTGCTGATAAGGAGCAACTTCTTTCATTGTGTAGTTTGTTCTCCATACGCCTTATAGCTCTTTTTTTTTTTTTTGGTCCTTTATTTCCTACATTACCGTCTTTTCTGGTTGATATTTCGTAGTAAAATGTTTAAATTCCTTTCTCATTCCCTCTTGTGTATATTCTAAAGCTATTTTTTGTGGTTGCCATGGGAATTACATTTAATATCCTAAAGGTAAAAAACTCTAATTTGAATTGATACCAACTTAACTTCAATAACATATAGGAACCCTGCTCCTTTATAGTTCTATCCCCATCCTTTCAGTTGTTGATGTCACAGAATTACATCTTCATACACTGTGTTCCCCAGACATAAACTAATAATTATTTTAAATGCATTAACCTCTTAAATTATGTAGAAAACAAGATTAGAAGTTACAAACCAAAGTTACAGTAATTCTGGCTTTTAGACTAATAATTTTTTTCTCTAAATTTATTGATCTCTTAAATCGTGTAGAAAAAGTGCAGTTCAAACCATTCTTACAACAATACTAGCTTTTATAATTGCCACGCATTAATAACCTTTATTGAGATCTTTGTTCCTCCACACAGCTTCAGGCTGCTGTCTACTGGCCTTTCATTTCACCTACCACACCGCCCTGAGCACTCCTTGCAGGCAGGTCTGGTGGTCGTCAGCTTCCTCAGCTTTTGTTTACTTGGCAATGTCTTGATTTCTCCCTCACAGTCAAAGGGCAGTTTTGCTGGATTTAAGATATTTGCTTGACAGTTTTTTTCTTTTAGCACTTTGAGTTGATTGGTTCACTGCCTTCTGGCTTCCATAGAAATGCCAGTCTCTTTCTGATGAGAAATCTGGTGGTTATCTTACTGAGGATCCCTTGTATATGATGATTCTCTTTTCTCTTGCAGTTTTCAAGATTCTCTTTGTCTTTTTGAACGTTTGATTATAATGTGTCTTGGTGTGGGTCTGTTTGCGTTCATATCACAGGCATACTTCAGAGAGATTGCAGGTTTGGCTCCAGACCGTGGCAATAGAGTGACTGTCACAATAAAGAGAGTCACACACATTTTTTTGGTTTCCTGGTACATGTAAAAGTTATGTTTACACTATACTTCAGTCTATTAAGTGTGCAGTAGCATTATGTCTAAAAAAAAGTACGACCTTAATTAAAAAATACAAAACAAAAACAGTAATTTTTGTTTTTGTAGTAACAATTTTACTACAATAGTAAAATCAAAGAACAATGATCACAGATCATCGTAACAAATGTAACGATAATAAAAAGTTTGAAATATTACAAGAATTACCAAAATGTGACAAAGAGATGCAAATAGAGCAAATGCTCTTGGCAAAAATGGCCCTGATAGACTTGCTTGATGCAGGGTTGCCACACACTTCCAATCTGTAAAAAAGCATAGCGTCTGCAAAGTGCGACAAAAGAGCGTATGTCTGTGCTTGGATTTTGTTGGGGTCCTTGGGAGTTTATATTCATGTCTTTCATCAAACCTGGGAAGTTTTCAGCCATTATTCAGATATTCTCTCTCTTCCTCCTTCTCTGACTTGCCCTTCTGGGTCTCCCACAGTGCATGTGTTGGTCCACGTGACGGTGTCCTGTGGGTCCATTTGTCTCTGTTCACTTTTTTCCCATCTTCTTCCTTCTGCTCCGCAGGTTGGATCACTTCCCTTGTCCTCTCTTCCAGTTTGCTAATTCTTTGCTGTGCCTGCTCAAATCCGCCTTTGGCTCCCTCTAGTGAAATGTCCATTGCCCTTGCATTTCTCTTTCATTTCTTTTTGGGTTTTCTCTCTCTTTATCGATATCTCCATTTTGTTCATACATTGTTTTCTTGACCTTCTCCACATCTTTCTTTAGTTCTTTGAGCATCTTTTTAGACAGTTGCTTTAAAGTCTTTGTCTAGTAGAACTACCGTCAGGTCTTTTTTGAGGACAGTCTCTGTTGATTAAGTTTTTTCCATTAAGTTGGCCATATTCTCCTGTTTTTGTTTTTATTTTTGTTTTTTTTTTTGAACACTGGACATTTCATTCTAATTGGTAACTCTGGAGATTGTTCCCCAGTGGTGGGACAGCTGGAGACTCTATGATAATAGTAATGGCATTGGAATGAAACTCCTCAAGTACTGGAGCTCATTCAACACACACAAATACACACACACACACGCACACACACGACTAATTGGTCTCCTGAGGATGGCAGGGCCCTAGTTCATTGCCTTGAAATGTGGGTAAATAACAACAGGAGTCAGTGCTTTCTTATAGGAACTTTTCCACCAGGTGAGCCAACCAGATCCAAAGAGCAGAAGCCTCTCCTTTTACATTTTATTCTAGGTAAAAGGTGAAGAAGAAGGATGGACTGCTGCCTTCTGCACCCTCTCGTGCAGTAACGGGTGCCTCTAGTGGGCATTGAGCATGAAGGGCTGTTGGCATCAGAGCAGAGCAGGACATGGTACCTCTGGACGGAAGCAGGGCAGCATTGCTGAGGGTCAGTGGAGTCTGAGCTGGGCTCTGTGTGCAGGAGCCAGCGTCGTAGGACCCGCAGAGGGAAGGCGGGGAGCAGGGTGGCCTGGACCCTGAGTGTTCAGTCAGCAACACGCAGAACCAGCCTTTCAGCAGACAGATTGGAAGGAGGGGTGGGGAGGGCCTGGGGTGAAAAGTGACTTTACAGACATTCCCAGAGTGGGCTCTGCAGTGGTGCTGAGGATGTACATCTGCACAGGGAAGTACAACTGACAGGCCTGCTGCTTTACAAGCAGGGAAGGGGCTGCAATGGGGTCGGGGCACATGCAGCACCTCCTAAGTGGTCTCACAGTTGTGCACAAGGTATTTATCTTGTAGTAATTTCTAAGGTGTGCATATGCTTGTGTGGCTTTCTGTAACTATTTTATTTTACAGTTAAATTTTTGAAAAGCCTCGAAGTCACTTGAATTCATTATGTGGTTAAACTACTAATTTTTTACTTTGTTTTATCTGATTCCTTTTATTTATTAGGGGTCACTTTTTTAAAGTTTGATGTGACTTGGCTTTTTAACTATGTGAATCACATGTGATCTCAGAGTGAACAGTGTAAAATAGGATGTACTCCGAAAGGTGTGCTTCTAGTCTGTCCCTTCCCTTTCCCCTTCCGTCCTGTGGGCAGTGTCCCTCCCTGCACACGCGCACACAGACACACACACTCACGCTTTCCCCACCTTGTTCTCCAGTAGCTGGTGTACTTTGTTCCCAGTGTTGTGCACCTGGCGTTTTTCATTAGATGGTGTACATCCTAGAGAGATTTCTCAGGAGAAATGGAGGCCTCTCTCATCTCTTTTTCTTTTTCCTTTCTGTTTCTGTTTTCTTTTCCTTCCTTCCTTTCTTTTCTTTTCTTTTTTTTTTTCTCACTGATGCATGTGCTCCCTTGTATTCAGCTGATTCCCTGATTTTGTGTTCCCACTCCTTTGGTTATGATTAATAATGTTGCACAGTTGCCCGTTGTGTATGTGTTTTGTGCTTTGCTGTTGTGTATGAGGATACGTTATAAGAAATGGTATGACAGAATGGGCAAAGAGTAAATGGATTTTTGTAATTTAATATTTTTTATGTTTAAAATTTGATGGGGTTGTGAGTATGACAGTAGCTCTTTTCTGGCTTTAGCATTTTAGCTGTGCTTTTATTATTGAGCACATGTTTTATAGTGGTACATCATATTTTATTAGCAAAGTTATATCACACACTCTTGGGTGTTTTTGTATATTTACTTATTATTGTATTATTATCAAAACATAAGCTAAAGGTAGAAATGATCAATGTAGTCTTTCTAAAATAAAGTAAACCTTTATTACTAGTAAACCTTAATAGTCTAGAACACCAACTAGGAGATAAGTGAATAAACAATTAATGACTTCTTACCTTTTCAGCAGACTCATTTTGTGAGTCAAATAAATAGTACTTTTAAGGATTTTTGTTAATGGGAATTTCTGTATCCCACTGTGCTGTGACTTGTGGCTTTAAAGTGCCTGTAACTCAGGAGTTTTTCTTCTCTTGTCCCAAGGTTC
This sequence comes from Balaenoptera physalus, assembly GCF_965194825.1. Classification (NCBI taxonomy): domain Eukaryota; kingdom Metazoa; phylum Chordata; class Mammalia; order Artiodactyla; family Balaenopteridae; genus Balaenoptera; species Balaenoptera physalus. Next base: position 1,284,116 of record NC_138897.1, on the reverse strand, counting down.
ATGTTTTATTCGGACTGATCAGCTCGACGGCGAAACTGACTGGAAGCTGAGAGTGGCGGTGAGCTGCACGCAGAGGCTGCCGGCTCTGGGGGTGAGTGTTGCTGCCGTCACTCCACCATTCACTGTAGTGGCCACTTCTGCGCAGTAAGCTCGGTTCTGTGTATACCAGCTATCTTAACTAATGCGCAGTAAGCACAGTTCTGTGTGTACCAGCTATCTTAACTAATGCGCAGTAAGCACAGTTCTGTGTGTACCAGCTATCTTAACTAATGCGCAGTAAGCACAGTTCTGTGTGTACCAGCTATCTTAACTAATGCGCAGTAAGCACAGTTCTGTGTGTACCAGCTATCTTAACTAATGCGCAGTAAGCACAGTTCTGTGTGTACCAGCTATCTTAACTAATGCGCAGTAAGCACAGTTCTGTGTGTACCAGCTATCTTAACTAATGCGCAGTAAGCACAGTTCTGTGTGTACCAGCTATCTTAACTAATGCGCAGTAAGCACAGTTCTGTGTGTACCAGCTATCTTAACTAATGCGCAGTAAGCACAGTTCTGTGTGTACCAGCTATCTTAACTAATGCGCAGTAAGCACAGTTCTGTGTGTACCAGCTATCTTAACTAATGCGCAGTAAGCTCAGTTCTGTGTGTACCAGCTATCTTAACTAATGCGCAGTAAGCTCAGTTCTGTGTGTACCAGCTATCTTAACTAATGCGCAGTAAGCACAGTTCTGTGTGTACCAGCTATCTTAACTAATGCGCAGTAAGCACAGTTCTGTGTGTACCAGCTATCTTAACTAATGCGCAGTAAGCACAGTTCTGTGTGTACCAGCTATCTTAACTAATGCGCAGTAAGCACAGTTCTGTGTGTACCAGCTATCTTAACTAATGCGCAGTAAGCACAGTTCTGTGTGTACCAGCTATCTTAACTAATGCGCAGTAAGCACAGTTCTGTGTGTACCAGCTATCTTAACTAATGCGCAGTAAGCACAGTTCTGTGTGTACCAGCTATCTTAACTAATGCGCAGTAAGCACAGTTCTGTGTGTACCAGCTATCTTAACTAATGCGCAGTAAGCACAGTTCTGTGTGTACCAGCTATCTTAACTAATGCGCAGTAAGCACAGTTCTGTGTGTACCAGCTATCTTAACTAATGCGCAGTAAGCACAGTTCTGTGTATACCAGCTATCTTAATTAATGCGTTGACAAGGGTTTAAAGTAATTTCTTCGTTACTAAGTTCATCGAAAATTATGCCCACGTCATTTCTCTGGTGTCTTAGCACATAACCTTTTGGAGATATAGTTTTAAATGTTCCTTTTGGCTTGACTCTTAGGGTTTCTTTCTTTTCTTTCTCTTTCCTTTCTGTTTCTATTTTTAAAACCCCCTCATTTGAGTAACCTTTGACATGGAGAGCTCTTGGTGGGGTTAGATACGTCCATGTTTGGTAACTGAGTGACTCCCCGGAGGCTGTTGAGATACTGCTTCGGTAGAACGCCCGTGGGCTTGGCCCAGCCGTGGACACCAGCCTGCCCGCTTCGGCTCTGCCCGTTGAAGGTGGGGAGCCCTCGCTAGGGAGGGGGACTGAAGTGTCCCTGTGTGTCTCGGCAGAGTGAGAAGGGGAAAGACACCTCTGGACTTCTTGCTTGGCCTTTGCTGCCTGGGGAACGGGCAAGAGGTGGGACCAGAGGGCACAGTACTTACGGATTTCAGTGTTTTTAGTGATCTCTGAAACAGACCTCTCACGAGTGCTCAGAATCTCCTAAACTGCTATACATCTTTTTTAAATCAAAATCATGGTTGTGGTCATTTGTTGTTTGTTTTGTGTTATACGTTATGATTTATCTGAATGAGAGAAGCTTTATCTTACATGATTTGCTGATATTCACTGGAGAGTAAAGAAAGATGGAAGTGTCTTAAGAATGACCTTGGACCCAAGCAGTTGTTGGTTAAGGGAAGGGAAATTGAATCCTCTGGATTTGGTCACTTTCCTTAGATGGGTTGGATTTGATAGGAATAGCTACTGCACATAGCTTACAGTTAATTACTGTCAATGGCAGGAACCTTCCTTATTGTAAATATTGCACTTTTTGGAAACTAAATCTGTTTGACATGTATAAGACTTGGCAATATTTTGTTTCTTTAGGTATTTTCCATTGCCTATACTTTCGGTAGTGCCTAGGTTGAAATTCATTCCTTGCTTAGAGTTTGTTGGGTTTCTTGGATCTGTGGGTTCATGGTTTTCTTCTCTTTTCCATCCTCCTTTCTGCCCAGACCCCTCTCTCTGGGACATGAACGACAAGTGTGTTAGACTTGGCGTTCCTGCAGGTGTCGAGCTTCTGCTGCTCTCTTCTCAGTCTGGTTCTCTTTCTGTGACTCAATTTTGACAGTTTCTGTTGCTCTGTCTTTTTTTTTTTTTAGCTTCACAGCTTTGGGGATTTTAGTTCCCTGACCAGGGATTGAACCTGGGTCCTCAGCAGTGAGAGCATGGAGTCCTAACCACTGGACCATCAGGGAATTCCCATTTTGCTCTGTCTTTAAATTCACTAAGTTTATCTTGTGCAGTGTCTAGTCTTCTGTTAAGACCACCCAGCGAATTTTTTTATTCCAAATATTGTATTTTTAATCTCTGGAACCAGGTTGCACCTGGTCACCCATTTTTGTTATAGTTTGAATACTTTTCTTTCCTAATATGTTCATAGTTTCATTTAAATCTTTCAGCAGTTTATAACACTTATTCTTCGTCTGTTAATGCCATTGTCTCTGTTATTTTGGGGTATGTTTCTTCTTAAAAAAATGTTCTCCTTGTTACAGGTCACACTTTCCTGCTTCCTTGCACAGCTGGTAATTTTTAGTTGGATGCTGGATATTGTAAATACTATATTTTTTTCTTCCTTCGAAACCTGTTGATCTTGATTTTCTTAGTTCAGTAACTTGTGGATAAACTCGACCTTTCCAAGACTTGTTCTTAAACTTTGTTGGGGTGGGCCTAGAGTCCCCTTATCACGGTGCTAATTTAATCCTACCACAAGCGCCTGCTCTTTGTGGGATAACCATGGACAGCCTCGGTTGTTTCGAGGTGCCTCTGACTCTGGCTGGTCAGACTCCATGTCTCCCCAGCTCTGTGTCATCCCTGAGGCTGGTCCGGAGAGAGCTCTCTGCTCACACTCTACCAGGCATCACTTCACCCCGACCAGGCGTGCGGTAGCTGTGGGCACACTCAGGGAGCGCCGCGTAGCTGTGGGCACACTCAGGGAGTACTGCATAGCTGTGGGCACGCTCAGCACTAAATAGCTGTGGGCACACTCGGAGCACTGCATAGCTGTGGGCACACTCAGGGAGCGCCGCGTAGCTGTGGGCACACTCTGGGAGCGCCGCGTAGCTGTGGGGCACACTCGGAGCGCCGCGTAGCTGTGGGGCACACTCAGGGAGCGCCGCGTAGCTGTGGGGCACACTCAGGGAGCGCCGCGTAGCTGTGGGCGCACTCAGGGAGCGCCGCGTAGCTGTGGTCACACTCTGGGAGCGCCGCGTAGCTGTGGGGCACACTCAGGGAGCGCCGCGTAGCTGTGGGGCACACTCAGGGAGCGCCGGGTAGCTGTGGGCACACTCAGGGAGCGCTGCGTAGCTGTGGGCACACTCAGGGAGCGCCGTGTAGCTGTGGGGCACACTCAGGGAGCGCCGCGTAGCTGTGGGCACACTCAGGGAGCACTGCAGGGCACTGCCACTCCTTTCCTGTTCGTTCTCTTCCCACTTCCCTGGGCTCCGCTCTGTCCCTTAGCAGAAAGGCTGCCTTCCCCAGCTCGGCTTCCCCCAGCCCCGCAATACGGAACCTCCCCTTATGCAGGAAGCCGGCCTCACCTGGGGCTCACATCTGTGTTCTCTTCTCCCAAGGGTCACGGTCTTGCGATTCTGCCAGAAGCACCGTGTCCTGTGTCTGAAAACGGCTGTCTCATGTGTTTTGTTCATTTTACAGTGTTTGTAGTAGGAGGGCACTCCACTCTCACACCAATTACAGTGGCACAGCTTGTGGAAGCCCTTGATTAATTCTCAGAAATATGTGTCTTGTGCACTAACTGAGCTACATGATACTTCAAATTAAAATTAAATGGTGGTCCATTGAGCATAAAATTTTTAAAAAGACCAAAGCAGTGGGTCTTTGTTACTGGAGGATTTGCTTATTTTAGGGACGTACGTGCTGGGAGGATGCGGCGCTCCCTGGGCCATGTTACCTCTGCCCTGGAGGGCACTTCACGCCACTGTCCTCTTACCTCACAGCTTCTTTCACATTTCGGGCTAACCATCCCGCTCCTCAGCACTCATTCTTTCAAAAAAAGAGAGTTCCTGATTATAATAGTAATATGTGCATTGAGAATAATATATAAATGATAAAGAAGATGAGAAGCGCTCTAATTTTCCTGCTTCACAGCGGCTGCCGTTCACGTTCAGGCACAGGTCCTCCTGACGGTGCCTTTCCCTGGCCCTCCCCTCGCCATACACACACCTGCACACTTGGGTGAAGCTGTATGTACTTCTTTGCCTGTGAGGGTGTTTATTCAAAAGTATGTTTGGGTGTTATCTTTCTATGTTAGAAAATGTGTATCTCTGTTAAGTACTCTATTAGCCGCGTGGTATTTGACAAATTATAACTTCGGTAACCAGCCTGATATTGGTGATTATGAAAGTTAATACTTTTGATGTTTTATAAATAGTAATAGAGATCAACAAATAGGCATATTTTAAGGATTTTGATTCTTTTGCCAGAATGCTCTCTAGAAGACTACAGTGACTTGTACATCTCCTGTAGGTTAACCAAAGTCAGTTGACCTGTCAGCCGTCTCCAATCTGATGACTGAGAAAATGGCATCCCCTTTAAATTTGCATTTAATCTTTTTGTGAGGTTGGAGATTTCTTATCTAAGAAAGTGTACTTCTCATATTTTTATTTTATAAGTTTCTGTTCATGTTGTCTGTCCATTTTCCTGTTATATGTTTTTAAAGAGGTCTTTATATATAGTTTGCTAATCATCTTTCATTCATTTGTTTTAATCTCTTCTAAATATTTTCATTTATAGTTTCTGTTGTCCATATAAAAGTTTAGCATCCTTATATAAGGTGACCTAACAGTAATTTTAAAATAGTCTTTAAAATAGTTACTTATGTAATGTGATAGAAGTGCTAATTATTACTATGGTGACGATCATATTACAATACATAAATGCATCAAACTGACTTGTACACCTTAAATTTACACAACGTTATATGTCAAGTATATTTCAATAAAAATACTTAAAAAAAAAAGTTACCGCTTTTGGTTTTATGCTTAGACCATTTCCACTTCATGACTGTGTTTTAAATGGTTACTTTAAAATCACTCCCGCTTTACATGTGAACTCTGCAGTCCAGCTAGCATTTGTTTGGAGTCGAGTTCTGCGCAGGAAATCAAACGTAAAACAGCCTGCTGGCTGGTCGCAGCAGTACCGTTTGCTGCATAGCTCACTGTTTTAGCACAATTTTAAAATTGTCCTGGGAGGTTCCAGTTTTAAACTCTCGCCCTCGGTGTATGAGTGTGCAGGGTTTTCCAAACCTTTGCCGAGGGAGTGCGTGTTCCAGACCTATTCCCCCAGCCTGTTTCCCGACTTTTCGCTTTAAAATACCTTTTGCCATATAAGTGTTTTAACTTTTGTTTAGGTAAATACTTATACGTTTTCCTTTTTGTTTGTGGATTTTGTGTTGTGCCAGAAGGCTGCTCTCCCACCAGTGTTCGCTTAGCCTCTTAACCACTGTCAGAGTTTGTCAGCGGGCAGCCTAAAAGTGAGAGGCTGGTCCTTAGCACTTACTGTCTTGTAATTATTAAAATATTCCCTGCACGCAGACCCATAGAGAAGAAAGTTCAGTCACGTCACTAAATCTGTGCGGCTGAAAGATGGTTTCATGAGTGAGGTCAAGTGAGTTGCTTTTATTTCAGCCTGCAGCTGGGCCGGCGTCTTCTCTGCACAGGCCCCCCCTCTCTGCTCTGCCAGCCTCCCTCAGACTCCCAGTGTTTTCTGTTTGCTCTTCCTTTCTGCGCGGGGTGAGGTAAAGCTGTGCCGTCGCCTTGTCACTGAGGACACCAGCTTTCAGTTCTCATGCTACTTGCTGAAATGACTGGTTTTTATCCTGAGACACTCGTGAAGCCTGTTGACTTTCTGATGTACTTTGAGCCCATCGCTGGTCTCCCACTGCTCTTTCTCAGCCGCCTGTTTCCTCCTGTGTGTGCGTTCTTGTTTTTCTAGCATACGTCCTCAAGTCGTCTCTCCAGGACTGAAGGGGGAGGAAAGGTCATGGACCCCAAGTGACCGGAGGGCTTCTGTTTGCCATCAGGCTTGGAGGCCGCACCTCGGAGTCTGTCCCTCTGCACCTCACTTCCAGCAGTCACAGGTGCTCCAGGGCACCCTGGGAAGCAGTTGCACAGAATAATCCTTCGTAGCAGATTTAATTCGCTGAGAGTGTTAGAAAAGAAGTGCATTGTTAAGATACCATATTAGAATTTTTCTGAAAGAAAAGCCAAACAATGAGTATGTGGTATGTGATGGCATTACCTGGATTCCAGGAGAGTGGGTCAGCTGTGACAGAGGCTAAGTGTCGGGGAGGGACATGCAGAGGACTGCTAGAAACGTCCACCCCTTGGTCTTGGTGGTGTCTTCGGTGTGTGCTTGTATTCAAATGCAGAAAATTGTACACTTTAAACATGCATAATTTATTGCTTGTAAACGATATCTTAAGAAAGTATTTAAAATTCCTCTATGATGTTATCTATATTTTTGAATATTCCCTTTGCTGTGATCACAGGAGGTACATTTTATTATATTCAATATTATAAGGATGTTTTCCTCATTTTTATTAGCAACAGATATGTATAAATTGCAAAATACTTAGAGTATGCAATTCATACAGTGCTACTTTAAAAATTTTATGGTTGATACACTTTGATAGAGAGTGTGTTAAGCATTTGGATGAAGTAACTGGAAAATGAAAACATTTTAAGTTTTGATATCATCATAAAACCAAAAGGAAATATATTTTAGAAAAAAGGAAGTTTAGCTGAATCTGTGATTCATCCATCCATTTATTTATTTATTTATAAAATTTATTTATTTATTTTTGGCTGCCTTGGGTCTTCGTTGCTGCACGCGGGCTTTATCTAGTTGCAGCGAGCGGGGGCTACTCTTTGTCGTGGTGCGCGGTCTTCTCATTGCTCATTGCGGTGGCTTCTCTTGTTGCAGAGCATGGGCTCTAGGTGCACAGGCTTCAGTAGTTGTGGCACGTGGGCTCAGTAGTTGTGGCTTGAGGGCTCTAGAGCGCAGGCTCAGTAGTTGTGGCACACGGGCTTAGTTGCTCCGTGGCATGTGGGATCTTCCCGGACCAGGGCTCAAACCCGTGTCCCCTACATTGGCAGGCGGATTCTTAACCACTGCGCCACCAGGGAAGCCCCATCCATCAATTTAAATTTGTAGCTTCATATAATTTGACATATTAGGTATAGACTTTTTTTCATAGGAAAGAAAGCCCTAATTTCATTATGCACATAGGCAAGGCAATTTGGTTTTTCATCAAATAGCTTACGCTGTCCGTAACTGTCACTCATTTTGACTTTTCTGTCTCTAATGTGATGGACCTGGGGAGTGTTTGGTGACATTCACTGTTTGTCGCATCATCAGTGGAGCATTGTGTCCATAGTGACACCAAGAATGAATAAACCTGCAGTCCTTAGAGCTCTTTTTAAAGAACTGAGGGCGCCACCCAGAATAAGCTCTCTAATTCTGTCGTGTCCAGAGCACCTAATGTGATCAGAGAATTGAAATTTCGTTGGAGTGGTGCTGCAGGTCCAGCTTCTTGCTGCCGCGGACATGGAGACGTGTGGGAACGTGTTTCTGCTCTTGTGTTCAGGCAGATTTATTAACAACAATGAGGGCACAGTCATTTTCAATAAATCATGACTCGCTGATTTATTTCAAAAGATCCATATAGCAGTAAACAATACCATTTACATTTAATTAGTTTTATTGAACAAAAGGCAGTTTTATTGGTAATGAACCACATGTTATGATTAAGGATGTATTTTAATGACCTTTAAGTAATGCGAACAAATGTTGCCCTTGACCTAATAGCAGAGGCTTTCCTACATTATTGAAAACTTCAGAATGATTTTTAAATTATCATGAAAAGCTTCGAATGACATTCTCATTATTGTGCCATTATTCAGTCATTTGTTGTCTAATGTACTAGATGAAATGCATTCCTCTAAATGTTCATGTGCGTGTGGAAATATGGGGGTTGTTGCTAGGCGGTCCTTTATTTCCATGTATCAAAAGGTAGTCTGTTATAGGAGAACTTCATTTTTTGAAAATGACTGTGACGGTGTAGGACTTAAATGATGAGTGACCCTCCAGCTTGCCTCATCCCAGGAGTCGGTTGGCCGTCTTTTCACAAGTCTAAAATTATTACGCAGTGCATTTCTTCTTGTGTAAACTAGCCTGGCTTAATTACTTGCAAATACATTTTTATTAGTTAACATATAATCTAAGCTGCAGTAGCAGACCCACTGTGCTGAGCTGGCGTGTTCACCCTTCATCCAGTGCAGCGTCTCTGCTCTTCAGAACCTGGAAAACTAACCGGCACGTCTTTTGCAGGCCCACCTGAAGGCATGTGAATGAGCTTCCCCAAGTTTAACGAGCTCTCAGAGACCTCGCCCGGCAGGATGGGAGTGAGCTGTCCCTCTGCCCCACTGGCGTTCTCAGCTGGCAGGTGCTGTCCTCAGCCTCGGGGGTCTGTGTGGCAGTTGCTGTGCAGGCAGTTGCCTCCCTTGCAGCCTGGAGTCACGGCTCCCCTGCTGAGTCTGGAACTCAGTAGTGGCCGTGGTGTGTTCTGCGGAGGGTCATTCTGAGAGTGATGTTTGGAGGTTCAGTCATGAGCTCAAACCTTCCTAAGGCTTTGGAAGCACTGCATTCCATGTGTTAAGTCCCTTTCTGCTCTGAGATCTAGGGTGATACATCCCAGATCCAGGGAGACGTTTCTTCTCCCTCACCTAACAGCCCGGAGGTGGGTGGTCCCAGGTGGGAGCGCAGCTCTGTCGCCCGCAGTCAGTGGCCTTCAGCCGCGTCCCGGTGTCTGCTGCCCTGCAGCCTGGCCAGCGGGAGCGGAGGGCCCGGGGATGGGGCAGCGGCCTCGTGCTCCTCCTCCTCCCTCCAGGTGAGCGGCGTGGGGAGGGCTGGCTGTGACAGTGCTGAGGGGAGCCACGCGCCCGCTCGGGTTGGAAGTCCGCCTTAGAAAGGCGATGGGAAGAGTGGTGGGGAGTGGTCTCTGTCACCGTGGCTTCATCTGCTTCCCGTCGAGGCGCTCCGGTTCCTTCCCGCACTCCTCACTGGGTGCAGCGCGCCGAGGCTCCTCCGCTGGTCCTCCTGGAGGGCTTTACCGCCCTCTGAGCGGGCTGCTCCGCTTAGGCCTGCCGTCACGGCGACTGCGTTTTCACGAGAACCCGCTATTTCCCACTTGTTCTTCCAGGAGCTTGAAGCAACCTGGAGATGTGTATGTCCCTCACCTACGTTAGAGTAGGAAACAAATGGAATGTAAACTGCCAAATCGTCCGTATGTCTTCTAGGAAGGAGAGAAGCCGTATCAGTTGTAGAGCGTTGCCTGTTCTCTGTGGAAGGATGTTTTCTTGAAGGGATGGAGCTTTCCAGACAGCCCATCAGGCAAGGCTCCCCTGGCAGAGGAGCTCTCACAGGGAGGGGCCCACAGCCAGCTGCCCCCTCCCGAGAGTCAGTGGGCGGCCGGGAAGGCAGGACCCGTGTCAGCCGAACCCCGAGCCTCTGTGAACGCAGAGCGGCAGGGGCAGAGGGCACAAGCACAGATCTCGAGGTCGCTGTGAGGAACCTGAGAGGACGTTACAGTGCAGACAGAGGCTGTGAGAAAAGATCAAGAGGAGAGTAAGACCTCTCGGCTGGGCACGTGGTGGCGGAGGTCCGTCAAGCCTCAGGGCAGGAGCGTGGCTCAACGGGGGAAGCAGAGTGGCGGTTCCGCGTCTGGCTTTGTCGTCCTCCTCTCTGCGTGTTGTTAACTGCCCCGAGGTAAAACTGGCAGACAAGAAACTGCCCAGAATTACACTGTGCGCTTCGCTACACAGTGAAACCGTCACCACGGACAAGACAGGGGAACCCCTGTCACTGCCAGCCTGTCATCCTTTGTGTGCGTGTGGTCAGCTGGGGTTCCTCTTTTCGATAGCAGTGCTTTCCGACTTTTCCACTCTCCTGTAATTTCTGATCCGCCCGCCTTTCTCTCATCAGATGATCTTACCTTGCGGAGAGAAAGCATTATATCAAATGGAAATCCCCTCCATTTCCCACCCTCCCGGCACCTCACCCCCCTACCTGCTGGTACAGCGAAGCGCTGTCCCCTCTCCTGTCTGAAGGGAAGTCTTCCGCTGCCTTCGCCTCACCCTGCTTTCTCGAGACCTCCATCTGCCGGTTACTCCTTGCCTTGCCTTCTCCTAGCCTCCCCCTCTGCCAGCCCCTTTCTCTTAGCCCTCAGGCCTTCAGCCAACTCTAGTGTCTCAGGTGTCCCTTCCTCAGTTTTAGGTTACTTGAATATATTTAGAAATCTGTCTTGCTTTGTTCATTGGCTTTTCAGCTATTCTACCTCTTTGCATTTTTTTACTAGTGGCTAGAGATGGCAATATGCATTTAACTAAAAGTGTATTGTGAAAACTTAATGTTGTATCACTTCACATTTAATTAAGAAACTTGTAATTGAATAGATCCATTTACCCCACTCATTTTTGATGCTAAAGCACATTGCACATTTTTTGTGTGCATGTATATTTGTATGCATTTATATACTTTTTTTATATGCAGTGTATCTACATATATCTTAAACTGTTCTGTTTTATCTGTATCTTAAAGAAAAGACAGGATTTTTGTTTTTCTTTTGATATTAACCATGTTTGTTCCTTACCATTCCTTCCTAAAGATCTGAGTTTCTACTGGATATCATTTCCCTTCAACCTAAAGAACTTCTGTTAGCATTTCTTGTAGTGTATGTCTGCTAGCAGTGAATTCTCATTTTCATTTATCCAAAAGTGTCTTAGTTTCACCTGTTTTTGTGAAGGATATTTTTGCTGAATATTGAATTCAGGGTCGACCAGTTTTTTCTCCCCACAGCACTTTAAATATTTTGTTCCATTGTGTTCTGCTTTCATTATTTGTGATGAGAAGTCAGTGTTATTTTGGTAGTTTTTGCCTGCATGTAATGTGTCATTTTTCTCTAGGTATTTTTGAGATTTTTCTCTATCTTTGGTCTCTTATTTAGCTGTGATTTTGATTGTTTTAAATTTTACTCATCTGTCTAGGGGTTTGCTGGGCTTCCTGAATCTGCACATTTATGGCTGTCAGCCAGTTTGGCATATTTTCAGTCATTGTTTCTTCAAATACCTTTTCTTCATCATTCTCTCTGTGTGCTGCTTCCAGGAACCCAACTGCAAACAAACTCCTGCTGTTCTCTCAGGGACACTGCGGCCACACTCATTTTCAAGATCTCTCTCCTCTGTGTTCTTCAGATTCATCATCTCTTGACCTGTCTTCGAGTTCACAGACTCTGTTCTCCAGTCTGCTGTTAAGCCATCTAATGAATTTATTTCAGATGTATTTTTTTCAATTCTAGAATTTCCAGTTGGTTCTTTTTTTGTATACGTGTTTTCTTTTTCTCTGCTGTGGTTTCCTATTTGTTTATTGTTTAGGAGAATGTTTTCCTTTAAAAATTTGAGATGTTCTAGTAACTGCTTTGAAATTCTCATCTCTTAATTCTGATGTCTAGTCATCTCAGAATGTCTTCTTTGATTGGATTCTACTTGAATGTGGATCCTGTGTTCTCATTTCCTCCTGTGTCTGGACATTTTGGTTGTATCTTCAACATTATTGATGCATTGTAGAGACTCTGGATTCTATGATGTTCTTCTGCAGAGCACTGGGGTTTTTGTTTGGTTTTGTTTTGACTGGTGGTTAACTGACTGAAGTCAGACTCCCAGCTCCATCTTCCCTTCTGTGGGGAGCCGCGGAGGTCTTTCTTCCTTTCTTCTGGCCGAGCTGGACTGCCTGAAACCCACCTGCACGAGCGGCTCGGGCTCAGCGTCAGTGCGCACACAGCACTGCGGCCCCCGGAGGCCTCCCGTTCCTCTCGCACTTCAGCGTCTGTGGTCTGACCTTTGTTCTTCATGTCTGGAAGTCTGTGTTTTCTAAGTGTTAGCAGCCATGAGGCAAAACCAAAACAAAACAGGAAACAGAAACGAAACCTATAAAAATGGCAAACTGTCTGTGGTGCGGGATCCTCCAGACCCCCCCAGTTTTGATGATTCTCTCGGAGGACGCCCAGGGCTCAGCGTGTTGGCCTCCTCGTGGCCACGGGTGGTTACAGTGAAAGGACTCAGCGCAGTCAGCGCAGAGAGCGGGCACAGGGCGACATCGCAGGGAAGCAGGCAGTAGCCTCCCGACTCCCCTCCCAGGGGACTCACACAGGACACGCTGAAGTCCCCAGCATAATGTGGGGACACGTGGGAAGTAGTTGCTACCAGGGAAGCTCATTAGAGACTCACAGGGCCTTTACTGGGGGCTGGGCCTGGAGGCACCCTCTGCCTGGCACGTACCGCATGCCAGACGCACCCCCCATATCCCCCGCCCCCCGCAAGAAGGAAGGCGGGTGTTCGGCATGAGCCACGTTGCTTGAATAAGTGGTTTAGGCACACTCTCTTATCTGGGAAGGGTGGCAGCTCTCCTGGGATCCACATTCCCAGACCCCAGCCAAGGGCCGGCCTTGCAAGCGGGGCTTTCTCGGGCCTGCTGTGTTAAACTTTCTGCACAGCCCGCTCGCTTGGCCGGGGCGTATTTGCAGCAGAAGTATACGCAGCACTGTTATCCTGAGACCCGGCCCAGCGGGGTGAGACCAGCCCGCGCTCTTGGTGTCGGTGAGCCCTCTGGGAGGGTTGAAGCAGTGCCCGCGCACCGTCAGCGAGGAGCCCGAGCTGTCAGGTGTGCCCAGCGGCCCCTTCGGGTTTCAGGCGCCAGCCGCTGGCAGAAGCTCGCAGGGCAGTGCGGGTTTCCTCAGCGGGAGGGGAGCCTGCGGGCGCTTGTGGGAGGCTCGGGTGACCTTGTCCTCCTCTCTGCTGCTCCCCAGGGTCAGGGCTTTGCTCCTTCTGTCACCACAGGATCATCGCGCACCAGGCGGCAGTCCTAACTCTGTCTCTTCAGGCATCCCCTCCTCCCCAGGCCTTTCAGCTGCAAGGGTTTTAGGCAAGAAACACAGAGTATTTTTTGCAGGAAAATATTTTCCTATAACTTAACCGGGAAGACACACCATGTTCAGGATTTGGTCAAGAGGAACACTGAATCCTCAGACTTTTTCAGATGGCTCTCCACAGCCCCCACCCCTTCCATCCGGAGCGTTAATCTTGGGCGTGGCCCAGGACAGGTCACCCCCTTGCTGGGACAGCGCTCTTAGTAATCAGACTGCAGCGTTAGGCGTGAGTCTCGGGAGGTGGGGCAGGCTTGCGGGCAGCGCACAGCCCGCGGGGCAGCCCTGGTGCCGTGTGTCTTATAAGCGTCGCCGGCTGCTTCTGACACAGCCTGCCAGGGGGCAGCAGTTGTCCGTTGGAGTCGGGAGGGTCCGCACACCTCTGTTGGCCTTAAAAACTGTTCCTTTGAGTTCTCTTCCATCCTCATCTGTAACGTTGGCAACAAAACATAAGAAAACCATCACTTTTGGTAAATAAGATATGAAAAGTATTAATTGGTAAGTGGAAAATTTCCAAGTCATTTTGTTTAATTATTATGTAATTAATTCAGATATTCTCTTTTCCAGGACCTTTTTTCTATCAATGCTTATGTTTATGCTCAGAAGCCACAACTGGATATTCATAGTTTTGAAGGCACATTTACCAGGGTAAGTTAAGTCTTTTGTTAAACACAAATATATTCATTGTGTAAGTTGAAAGTAGCAAACCTTTATTTTGAAAGAGTAATTAAATCAAGAATCAATTCAAACAAGTTCTGAACTAAAAAATGAAGACCCAGAGAATGTTTCAAGTTCTTAAGTTTTCCTATAGCAAATATTCTTTGGGATACATTCAATACAGTTTTTCTATTTTTAGCATATTTACTCTTTTTTTAAAAAAATAAATTTATTTATTTATTTATTTTTGGCTGCGTTGGGTCTTCGTTGCTGCGCGCGGGCTTTCTCTAGTTGCAGTGGTTGGGGACTCCTCTTTGTTTTCATGTGGTGGCTTCTCTTGTTTCAGAGCGTGAGCTCTAGGTGCATGGGCTTCAGTAGTTATGGCATGCGGGCTCAGTAGTTGTGGCTCACGGGCTCTAGAGCACAGGCTCAGTAGCTGTGGCGCACGGGCTTAGTTGCTCTGCGGCATGTGGGATCTTCCCGGACAAGGGACCAAACCCGTGTCCCCTGCATTGGCAGGTGGATTCTTAACCACTGCGCTACCAGGGAAGTCCCAGCGTATTTACTCGATAAGATCCTTCTCCCTTAAAATATTATGAGTCAGTAAAATGAAGTAATTCAGCTATTTCAGTTTTGACTTTGGATAATAGTTAATACATTATGATACCCACATCATTTCTTGATTTTTATTAACTGGTTGGATGGATATCTGTATGTGCACGTCCATTTCCTTACATACATATGTGTGTTTCATTCTACATTCTCTTCATTATTATGGCGTTTTGGTATAGCTTGAAGTCCCCTCAATATTGATTATTTAATAGGATTTGGAGGATTCGGTAACTTTTGATTTTAACAGTTTATACTGGTATTATAAATGACTTATAATACTTAAGGGATTTTAATATATAATTGTAGCTTATTTTTAATTGCTGCAGTTATTTTTAAAGGATTTCTGGTAGTACAGTCAGCTTTGTTTTACTCTTGGTCACATACAAGGATTGGTGAGCAATTGTCACCATTTGAGAAAGCATTTACTAAGGACATATTGTGTGCCAGATAATGTGCAAACTATGGGAATGCAAAAATGAGGAGATGGACATTACTCTGTAACTTTATTTCCACAAGTGCTGCAGTAAAAGTACGTGCACAAGATGTTCATGGCAACAGAAAGAAGGAAGATGTCCTGGTGATAAGTACCTTGTAATGAGTGCTGAAAAACTAAGATCTTTTTCTGTTTTTGCAAAAATACTTATGATAAAAGCATGCATATGAGAGAAAAAGTCTTACAAAAAGGGCACCCTTAGTTCAATAAGTTGAGTTATTAACTGCTATTAATACTTTGGGATATTATTTGCTTTCTTCCTTTCTGTTTCACAGATTTATATTGCTTACCATTTGCTAAAAGTTGGAAATGTTTGCTCGATAGAGTGTCAGAGAAGTGAGAGCAGGCAGGAGGCATGGATGAAAACACCAAGACCACAAAGCGCAGTTCGCATAGGGACTGTGTGTGACTGAGTGTGATTGTGTGTGTGTGACTGTGTGAGTGAGTGTGTGTGACTAGCACGCCGGTGCAGGGGGAGGGAGGACTGGCAAGGAGAGCCAGGCTCAGTCCCGAAGGTCTTGTCCAAAGAAGGAAGAAGCCATATAAGGATTTTCAGCTTAGATGAGAAAGTATGATATTGGTGTTTGGAAAGGATTCCCCTAGATACCTGGTTCCCATGGGATACTGGCAGTCACCTGGATTTGTTCCTGTCCTCACAGCCTCCCCAGGGTGTACAGGCCAACTGTGAGAGCAGATAGGATCACCTGTCGCTAATACATGCAGCGGAAATGTGAGAGAACATACTGCAAACTTCAGTTCACTGTGAGTGGGGGAAATATCCAAAATGGCACAGTCAGCATCAGAGCCAGAATGGTACAGAAGAAAGGGGTTTGTGCCAGGATCCTGACTTTGTCGAGGCTTTTTAGTTAATTTAAGATACATCCACTTTGTGTGAATTATTGCAAGTTCTTACCAAGTGTATAATTCATTGCCTTCATTTGATGTTCCTAACAAGGTTTTGTTTCACTCGTTTTAAATATATCAAACTTGAGTTTTAGATTTTTTCAGATGGAAAAATCTTTCTGTGTGCATTTTTCAAAAAGGAGGAAAAGAAAAAACCATGCTAAGTAATTAGTTTTGTAACTGGAATTTTTAATTACCGAAATAACAATTGGACATTTTAAAAAGTGTTATCTGCTTATATTCCTTTTTTATAGTATAATGTACAAAGGAGAAAATGTTTCTTCTGATTCAGCCTGTATAATTAAATAAGAATCAGAGCAAATTAATTCAGGTGTCCTGTGGCAATTGACGTATTGTGTATTTTATTGCCCGTGCAGAGTTTTAATACAGATATGCATATTGTGATTAATATCTGTTTCTACTTCCCTTAAAACAATGTCAGGGTTACCTGAATTACGTACTACATGACATTTTGTGTTGTATAAATTATTCATGTTATTATTATTGATATCATTAATTTTGCTTATTGTTCAAGACGTAGCTATTCTCTCTGAAGTTTGGAGTTTAAAACTGTAGCCAGTTTTGAAATATTAACAGCATTCGTGGTCCTTTAACATCACATTCCCGTTTAATCTTTTTTATGATGCATTTTCTACTGTAATTTCCTTTGTAAACCATAGCACACTTATCATTGTTCATGTCTTTTCCAATCAAAATACTCTGCTTTTAAAAAGTGTATCTCTATTGTTTGTTAAATAGGGTGAACTATTGAGAAAACAGCTTGAAATTGTAACATTTTGCGTTCTGCCCCTCTCAAGGCAGATTTTATCTTTTCAAACGATATAACATTAAGGAGAAGGAAACCCATAGAGAAAGTTATTTAGAGATAATTTCTTTCCCATCTTGCCAATCTTTCCTCTGTACTATGTGAGATTGGTAAAGAACTATCTTTTACAGTAATTTTCTCAATATTAGAAAAATGTTTTATGTTTAAAGTCCATCATTGTTGCTAAAGAATTGAAAGGAAACTACATAGATACTGTGTATTCTTCAACACCTAATTGTGTTAGAAATTGACAAAAGCATTCACATGATTAAATAGTTCTAGAAAAGTAATAGGAGAACCAAATTAAATTTCTAAAACTAAATTGTATAGCACCTTTTATTTGCAGTTCAGAAAGCCTTATAAAAATTTTGTATTTTTTAATGTCCTTATTTCTCTTGGAGTTTGACCCATTGGGAAAATACTATACTAAAAGATATGCATGCAATAATAATTTTTAAATTTCCATATCAAGGGAGCCGTAGGAAGAGTTTTAAACTAATAAAATTGTACTCATTGTGCTTTTATGGTCAACTGGTGATGGGCAGCTGCGGGCAGGTGGCCTAAGGAGTTCTTCAGAGAGACAGGACGGCTGGAGTGACAGCAGACTGCCGCCTGCACGCATAGCCCCACATGAGGGTGTTAGGGACTAGACAGAGAGAGAGTGTCATGTCTGTCGGGCCCCAGATTTATTCTCTTGCTGGACCCATATGAGTGCCTGTTCTGTGCTAGGTGCTCAGAAGGGCAAGGTCAATGCCATAGGCAGATAGCTCGCAGTCTGGAGGGAAGCTAAGCGTGGAAATGGCTATGAGGCAGTGAAAATAATTCAGAATTCACATTAGAGAATAGTTTTATTTGTTTTCTACCTTAAATGATAAATGTGTGAATCAGCAGTCGACAGGGTATATCCCAGTTATGTACTTAGTTTGCTAGGCCACGGCTGAAACGCCTACATTAGCATAGAATTACAGGATACGCCATGTAGACCGCATTTAGGAGATAGGCGTGAGGATATTTCAATTCTTGTCTCTGCAACAGTGTTTATCAGTGTTAGGTTCTAAGGCCATCTCTGTGAATGAATCAGAAATTGATCATTTCAGTTCAGTCATAAACTGAAGTACAAAATAGCTAATACATAGAGGCCACCTACTTCTCTCTTTTAAGAGTTGATACTTTGTTCTATAAAACCATTAAAGTCAAAGGGAAAACTTAGTATTCCTGGATTATGTATTTCTGTGTTAGGCAGCTTTTATCTCTTTACCTTGAACGGCTGCCCTGGTTGTAAGCACAGCGTGGTTCCCTGCCGGACAGGTTTCTGTGGAAGAAACAGGGAGGGTGCTGGAGCGCACGCGGCCAAGTACTTGGACAAGCTCATGTGCTGTGAAGGCTGTAGTGATGGGTGTGAGCCACTGGGCGAGAGCTTGATTTGATTCCTGATATATTTGGAGATTTGTAAATATATTATCACCATTAGTATAAAACTATATAAAAATAAAATGGTTAAAGGTATTTAAAAATTTTATAACCTTACCATCCTAATATAAATAGTCATATTATCCTTTTGACTCTTCCCCTTCAAATTGTTTCCCATGTATGTACATATTGGAATAATATAAGCCTCATTTTTTTCCCCGCTTAAGATATATGTTTCCTTAGTATTTTGTATATTGATGCAGCCATATAATTATCAATAGGTATTTTTAAGCTAAAACTACTAAATGCAGCAAGTGTAACATATTTTACTTGGCAAACTGTAACTCTTAAGGGACTTTGAAATGAAGGCAAAAGTGTGTGTGTGTCTGCAGAAACAGAGAATGGCCGTGTGCTGGCTTCAGAGCATGGAGTAGACAAACCCCTTTAATCAAGGGCTGTCTGTGGAGCTCCTGCATTTCAAGACCCAGTTTAAGTACCATCATTTGGAAGGCTTCCTTGGATTCCCTTTTCTTTGATATCATTGCACTTCTGCCTGCCTTTATATTTGCCCTCGGGTCTCTATTTTGTCATCGTTGTGTGCTCGTTTAGCTCTCACACGAAGCCAGAAACTACTTAGGTGAATGGCTGTCTTACTTCTTCTCATAGCTCCAGTTTCTAATACAGGGCTTGGTGTATATTCAGATACCAAATACACATCTGAATGAATTGAAGAACTCTCCTATTTACAGATGATACAACTAAGGCACAGTTAAAAGAAACACCAGTTTATAATCCTAAAGTGAATTGTTTCTTGAGGAATAGCACCCCACCTGAGTGGACAAGTAGGGTTGCTTAGCTATGTTTTAGCTATTGTGAATAATGCTGCTATGAATATGGGAATACAGATATATCTTTGAGACCGTCCTTTTAGTTCTTTCAAGTATATACGCAGAAGTAGAATTTCTGGATCATATGATAATTCTATTTTCAATTTTTGCGGAACTGCCAAAAGCAGTTCCACAGCAGTTATACTATTTTACATTCTCACCAGCAGTGAACAGAGGGTCCAGTTTCTCCACATCCTCACCAGAACTTGTTGTTTTCTGATTTTCTGATAGTAGCCATGTTACTGGGTTTGAGAAGTTACCTCATTTTGGTTTTGATTTGCACTTTACTAGTGATTAGCAATGTGGAGCATCTTTTCATGTTCTTTTTGGCCATTTGTATACCTTCTTTGGAGAAATGTGTATTCAAGTCCTTTGCCCATTTTCAAATTGGGTTGTTTGGTTTTTTTGTTGAGTTTTAGGAGTTCTCTATATATTCTGGATATTAATTCCTTCTCGGGGACTTGATTTGTACGTATTTTCTTCCATGCTGTGAGTTGCCTTTTACTCTGTTGATAGTGCCTTTGAAGCACAAAATTTGTTGATCTTCATGAAGTCCAGTTTGTTTATTTTTTCCTTTGTAACGTGTGACTTTGCTGTCATATCCAAAAAATCATTGCAAAACCTAATATCATGAAGCTTTTGTCCTATGTTTTCTTCTAAGTGTTTTATTATTGTAAGTCTTGCATTTAGATCTTTGATCCCTTTTGAGTTATTTTTGTATATATTGTTAGGGAAGGGTAACGTCATCCTTTGCATATGGATATCCAGTTCTGTCAGCATCATTTGTTGATAAGATTGTCCTTTCCCCATTGGGTGGTCTTGGTACCCTTGTCAAAACATTTAACCTTATATGCAAGGGTTTTTTCCTGGGCTCTCCACTTTATTCCATTGGTCTATATGTCTATCTTTAGGCAGCACTATACTGTTTTGATTACTGTAACTTTGTATTACATTTTCAGATCAGGAAGTATGAGCCCTCCAGTTTAGTTTTTCTTTTTCGAGATTGTTTTGAATATTTCAGGTCCCTTGATATTCCATATGAATCTTAGGATGGATTTTTCTATTCCTGAAAAAAATGTCATTGGGATTTTTTTTTTTGTTTTTTTTTTTAATTTTTGGCTGTGTTGGGTCTTCGTTTCTGTGCGAGGGCTTTCTCTAGTTGCGGCGAGCGGGGGCCACTCTTCATCGCGGTGCGCGGGCCTCTCACTATCGTGGCCTCTCCCGTTGCGGAGCACAGGCTCCAGACGCGCAGGCTCAGTAGTTGTAGCAAACGGGCCCAGCCACTCCGCGGCACGTGGGATCTTCCCAGACCAGGGCTCGAACCCGTGTCCCCTGCATTGGCAGGCGGATTCCTAACCACTGCGCCACCAGGGAAGCCCTGTCATTGGGATTTTGATAAGGGATTGCGTTTAATCTGTAAATCACTTTGAGTAATACTGACATATTAACAATATTCAGTCTTCCAATCCATGAACATGGGATGCATTTCCATTTATTTATGTCTTTTTTACTTTCTTTTGGAAATATTTTGTAGTTTTCATTGTACAAATCTTTCACTTCCTTGGTTAAATTAATTCCTAAATATTTTATTGTTTTTGGTGCTATTATAAGTGGAATTGTTTTTGTAATTTCTTTTTCAGATCGTTCATTGCTCATATATAGAAACACAACTGATTTTTGCATGATTTTGTATTCTGCTACTTTGCTGAATTCATTTATTAGATCCAACCATTTTTTTGTGAACTCTTTAGGATTTTCTACATATACGATCATAACATCTGCAAACAGAGATAATTTTACATCTTCCTTTCCAAATTGTGCCTCTTATTTCTCTTTCCTGTACAACTGCTCTGGCTAGAACTTCCAGTATTATATAGTATGTTGAATAGTTGTGGTGAAAGCAGATATTGTGATCTTAGAAGAAAAGGTTTTAGTATTTCACCATTTGGTATCGTGTACACAGTGGGTTTTTCATATATGGCTTTTATTATATGGAGGTAGTTCCCTTCTATTCCTAGTGTGTTGAATGTTTTTTATTATAAAAGGGTGTTGAATTTTGACAAATGTGTTTTCTGCATCAATTGAGATGATCGTGTGGGGTTTTTTTCTTCATTCTGTTAATGTGATGTATTTTGTTGATTGAGATATATGTTGAACCATCATTGCATTTCAGGAATAAATCTCACTTGGTCACTGAGTTTAATCCTTGTAATATGCTGCTGAATTTGTTTTTTTGGTATTTTGTACAGGATTTTTGCATCATTGTTCATAGAAGATATTGTTCTGTAGTTTACTTTTCTAGTAGTGCCTTAGTCTGGCTTTGATCTGAGGGTTGTGCTGGCCTCACAGAGTGAGTTAGGAAGTGTCCTTCCTCTTCAATTTTTTGGAATAGTTTGAGAAAGATTAATATTAATTCTTTAAATTTTTGGTAGATTTCACCACTGAAGTCATCAGATCTAGGGCTTTTCTTTATCAGGAGATTTTTGAGTATTAATTTTATCTCTACGAGGTATAGGTCTGTTTAGTTTTTCTATTTCTCCATGATTAGTCTTGGTAGATTTTGTGTTTTTTAGGAATTTGTCCATGTCACATAGGTTATCCTGTTTGTTGGCGTATGGTTGTTCATAATACTCTCTTATAATCCTTTTTAATTTTTTAGACTCATAATATCCCTACTTTCATTTCTGATTTTAGTAATTTGAGTCTTCCTTTTTTTCTTAGCCCATCTAGCCAAAGGTTTTTCAATTTTGTTGATCTTTTTGAAGAAGTAACTTTCATATTTATTAATTTTTCCAGTTCTTTATTTTGTTTATCTCTGCTCTGTTCTTTATTTTTACCTTCCTTCTGCTAACTTTGGGTTTAGTTTGTTCTTCTTTTTCTAGTTCCTTAAGTTCTAAAGTTAGGTTGTTGATTTGAGATCTTTCCTGTTTTGGAATTTAAACAATTATAATTTGTTATAAATTATATAACTATATAAGCTATAAATTTCCCCCTTAGCACCACTTATGCTGCATCCCATGGGTTTTTATAAATTATATTTTCCTTGTCATTTGTCTCTTAAGTATTTTCTAATTTCCCTTTTCATTTTAATTCATTGTTTTTTTTTTAAAGTCTTTATTGGAGTATAATTGCTTTACAATGGTGTGTTAGTTTCTGCTGTATAACAAAGTGAATCAGCTATACATATACATATATCCCCATATCTCCTCCCTCTTGCATCTCCCTCCCACCCTCCCTATCCCACCCCTCTAGGTGGTCACAAAGCACTGAGCTGATCTCCCTGTGCTATGTGGCTGTTTCCCACTAGCTATCTGTTTTACATTTGGTAGTATATATAAGTCCATGCCACTCTCTCACTTCGTCCCAGCTTACCCTTCCCCCTCCCTAATTCATTGTTTTTTAAAAAGAATGTTGTTTGATTTCCACAATTTTTTGAATTTTCTGTTATTAATTTCTAACTACATCTTGTCATGGTTGGAGTAGATACAGATACTTTGTATGATATCTATTTTTTAAAATCTATTGAGACTTAATTTGTGGCCTAACATAAGGTGTATCTTAGAAAATGCCCCATATGCACTTGAGAACAATGTGTATGCTGTTGTTGTGTGGAGTGTTCTATATATGTCTGTTAGATCTAGTTGGCTTATTGTGTTAAGTTCTCTATTTCCTTACTTCAGTCTGATTGTTCTACCTGTAACTGTGAGTGGGATATTAAAGTCTTCAACTATTTGTCCCTTCAATTCTATCAATTGTTGCTTCATATATTGTCTTTCATTAGAAGCATAATAGTGTATAATTATCATATATTTTTGCCTTATTGAACATTTAATTAATGCATAATGTCTCTTGTGATCCTTTTTGATTTAACATCTGTTTTTTCTGACATTAGTATAGCCACCCCTGCTCTCTTTTGCTCACTATTTGCAGGGAATATCTTTTCCCATACTTTAACTTTCAACTTCTTTGTGTCTTTGGATCTAAAGTGAGTCTCTTGTAGATAGCATATAGTTGGATCATTTGTTTTTATCCATCCTGCCAATATCTGTCTTGTGATTGGTGAGTTTAATCCATTTATATTTGAAGTAGTTAGTGATAAGGAGCAATTTACTTCTGTCACTGTACTATTTGTTTTCTATATGGCCTATAGTTTTATTGTCTCTCATTTCCTGCATTACTGTCTTGTATTGTGTTTCATTGATTTTGGTTTTTTTATAGTGAAATGTTTACATTTCTTTCTCATTTCCTTTTGAGTATATTCTGTAGCTGTTTTCTTTTTGGTTACCATGGGGATTACATTTAACACCCTGAAGTTATAACACTCTAATTTGAATTTACACCAACTTAAGTTCAATAACATATTAAAACTCTGCTCATTTACAGCTCTTTCCTCACCTCTTTCAGTTGTAGTTGTCACAAAATTATATCTTTATATATTGTGTCCTAAAAATATAAACTAATAATTCTTTTAAATGCATGAGTGTCTTAAATTATGTAGAAATAAGATTTAGAGTTACAAACCAAAGTTACAATAATATTAGCTTTTAGACTAATAACTTGCTTTTTTTCTCTAAATATATTAGTCTCTTAAATCATGTAGAGAAGAAAGAGTACAGTTACAAACCATTGTTACAATAATATTTACTTTTATAATTATTCATCTTCATTGAGATCTTTAATTCTCCATGTGGTTTTGAAGACTGTCTAGTGGCCTTTTATTTCAGTCTTCAGGACTCCCTTGAGCAGCACTTCTTGCAGGGAAGGTCCAGTGGTCACCAACTCCCCTCAGCTTCTCCCCCGCTCCCCAATTTGGCTAAGCATGCATTTTTAAAAAAATCTTTATTGGAGTATAGTTGATTTACAGTGTTCCTCAGCTTTTGTTTATCTGGGAATGTCTTGATTTCTCCCTCACTTTTGAAGGACAGTTTTGCTGGATATAGGATTCTGGGTTGGCAGTTCTTTTTCTTTTAGCACTTTGTCTATACCAGTGCACTGCCTTCTGGCCTTGATAGTTTCTGATGAGAAATCTGCTAATCATTTTGTTGAGGATCACTTGTATGTGGTGATTCACTTCTTTCTTGCTATTTAAGATTCTCTCTTTGTCCTTGTCTTTTGAAAGTTTGGTTATAATGTGTCTTGGTGTGGGTCTCTTTCAGTTCTTACATGGATTTGATTGAGCTTCTTGAATACTTACATTCATGTCCTTCATTAACTTTGGGGGATTTCAGCCATTATTTCTTCAAATAGTCTCTCTGCCCCTTTATCTCTCTCTTCTTCTTCTGGGATTTCCACAATGAGGATACTGGTTCGCTTTTTTGTGTCCTGTGGATCCCTTAGGCCCTTTCAACTTTCTTCAATCTCTTTTCTTTCTCTTTCTCAGCCTCAGTAACTTCCACTGTCCTACCTTCAAGTTCACTAATTCTTTCGTCTGTCTGCTCAAAACTGCCTTGAATCCCTTTAGTGAATTTTTCATTTTGCTCATCATACTTTTCAGCTCTTGAATTTCCTTTGGTTTCTGTTTGGGTTTTCTATTTCTTCAGTCACATTTCCGCTTTGTTCATACATTGTTTTCTTGACTCTCTCCACATCTTTCTGTCTTTGAACATCTTTAATATTTTTCTTTTAAAATCTTTGTCTAGTATATCTGCCATCAGGTCTTTTTCAGGGATAGTTTCTGTTGATTTATATTTTTCCTTTGAATGGACCATACTTTTCTATTGGTTTTTATGCCTTGTTATTTTTTTGTTGAACACAGTACATTTGAATATAATAATGTGGTAACTCCAGAAGTCAAAACCAGGGTTCATTGGGTTTTTGTCATTGCTTTTGTTTACTGTTTTTTTGATTGTGGTAGGCTCTCTCTCTGCTGAGGATCAGCCTGAGGTATAAACTTAATGTTTTCTTATGTCTTTTCTGAGCCTTTCCTTGGTCACCTGCCATCATTTTCTGTTTCTTCATGTACATGCAGTTGTTTTTGAATGTCCTAGTCTTTAATATCTGTCTTCCAAAAGGGGAAAAAGAGAAAAACAAAGGGGGATAAACGGGGCACTCGCCCTTGAAATCCACTTGGTCGGGGAGGGGTTTGCAACAAGTGGGGAGGTGTGACAACAATGGCCACCTGCCTCTTTGGCTGCATCTCTGACATCAGAAGCAGCATCAGAGCACAGATTCCTGATATTGGAGGACAAGGTCCTTTTGGTCCTCCCTGGCTGGCTTCTGCAAGCTGCTCCAGAAACACGTGTATGGCCTCCTGCCATGTGGCTGAGTGGGGGACGGGTAGGTGCTACGTGCTAAGACCTGAAAGTCACCACAATTGCCTGCAGTAACCATCCAGCGCTTTCCCTGGAACTTGCAAGCCTTCACCAGCTCCAGATTCCAAGTTAGTTACATCAGACAGATTCTGTCCCTGCAGTTGTGGTCCAGGTGGGGGCCATTCCCGGTGCTTCTTGCTCCGCCATCATCCCAGAATCCTCTGTGTAAATTCCTGTCTTTTACCCCTATTTTTCACTGCCTTTTCACTGCTTGTTAGCTGAATCCAGCTGGTGGACTTGTTTTTAACACTGTGGATATCTGAAGTACGAGTAATAGAAAAGTTGCTAATTTGCTTTTTTCTTACTTTTCTCTCCTTGAACAGGAAGATAGTGATCCACCCATTCACGAAAGTCTCAGCATAGAAAATACCTTGTGGGCAAGCACTGTTGTTGCATCAGGTGAGAAATAAGCTCTATTTTTAACATGAATTCTCACATATAGGAGATGCTTTGTGTTTTTAAGTGACTCCAAACAAATGTGTGTCAAAGTGCTTTGCACCACAGGGACCTTATTAAACATACACTCCAGTTCAGTGGATGTGGATCAGGCCTGAGAGTCTGCATGTCCGGCAAGCCCAGCGTGAGGCTTGTGCTCAGCACACGGTG
The DNA here is from genome assembly GCF_965194825.1 of Balaenoptera physalus. Classification (NCBI taxonomy): domain Eukaryota; kingdom Metazoa; phylum Chordata; class Mammalia; order Artiodactyla; family Balaenopteridae; genus Balaenoptera; species Balaenoptera physalus. Next base: position 1,258,101 of record NC_138897.1, on the reverse strand, counting down.
AGGAGCTAGGCTGAAGCAGCTAAGGAGGGTGCACCCTTGTGTAGCAAGGCCGGGGGCATTTTGCTAGTTTTGACATCTGTTTCATGACAGACTTGTCAGTGTGCCTTAAAGACAGGTAGCACAGCAGAACCGGGGAAGCAAACAGTGACTTCAGAGGGCTCTGACCACTCCTCATTCATCTAACAGCTGAGGAGGTCGGTGTGGTCGCTTGTCTGTGGGGGAGAGAAGTATTAGATGATACAGGGACATTAGGTAGGTTGGCTTGGGCCTTTAGGGGCCAGGATGAAGGTTCTTTTAAGTAAAATTGGAGTATGTTGGAGTATTTCTAGTGGTTGAACAGGGAGGCCACTTAAATATACATTTTGTAAAGTAAATTTCTCTGAGAGGTGTTGAAAATCTAAGTGATTATCACCTTTTCAGAAAGTGGTTGACCTTGTGGATGGTACCAGGAGGTAGCAGCAGAGAGCGTTAAGGGTGCTGGTGGGATAGGATGCGGGGCAGCACTCAAGGGAGGGCCGTTTGTCTCGGCATGTGTCACCAGTGCTGGCAGCCCTCCCCTGAGAGCACAGTCCTCCTTCTGGGGTTGTGTATGGGATCTCCGCTCCAGACCTGGCACTGGTGATACGGTGTGGGACAGCTTATGGCGAGAAAGAAATGAAGAAAATGAGCCAAAGGGAATTCCCTGGTGGCCTAGTGGTTAGGACCTGGTGCTTTCACTGCCAGGGCCCAGGTTCATTCCCTGGTCGGGGAACTAAGATTCTGTAAGCCGCGTGGTGCAGCCAAAAATAAAAAGAAAGAAAAAGAGAGAAATCATTTGAGCTATGCTAAGTATCTCAGACAAGTGAAGGGTGCCTTGCAAACAAAGAAGTGAAAACCTTACCTGGTCAGGGTCTGGAAGAGGCTTCTCTGAGGAAGAAACACGTGAACTAGATTTTAAACCACACAGACGTGCCTAGGTGAGGTGGGCACTGGGGATATGTGGCGGCCCTGACTTCTCAGCACTGTGTGCAAAGGCCTCATGCTGAGGGGCACAGCAGGCTGAAGACAGTGTTCCGCGGGCCGTGTGCCTGGCATGTGGAGCAGGAGGGGCTCAGATCCACGCAGGACACTTCTGTGTTTGTGTTAAGATGGGGCGTGGCTACACAGAAGTGTCAAGCAGCTCCTAGAGGAGAACGCGTGTCCCCTTTAGAGGACAGGGAATGAACAGAGACAAAGTTTATTTATTTATTTATTTATTGAATTTTTGAATTTTATTTTATTTATTTTTTATACAGCAGGTTCTTATAAGTTATCTATTTTATACATATTAGTGTATACATGTCAATCCCAATCTCCAATTCGTTCCACCACCGTCCCCCCCCCCCCCCCCCCGCCACTTCCCCCCTTGGTGTCCATATATTTGTTCTCTACATCTGTGTCTCTGTTTCTGCCCTGCAAACCAGTTCATCTGTACCATTTTTCTAGGTTCCACATATATGCATTAATATACGATATTTGTTTTTCTCTTTCTGACTTACTTCACTCTGTATGACAGTCTCTAGATCCATCCATGTCTCTACAAATGACCCAGTTTCGTTCCTTTTTATGGCTGAGTAATAGTCCACTGTATATATGTACCACATCTTCTTTATCCATTCGTCTGTCAGTGGGCATTTAGGTTGCTTCCATGACCTGGCTATTGTAAATAGTGCTGCAGTGAACATTGGGGTGCGTGTGTCCTTTTGATTTATGGTTTTCTCTGGGTATATGCCCAGTAATGGGATTGCTGGGTCATATGATAATTCTATTTTTAGTTTTTTAAGGAACCTCCATACTGTTCTCCATAGTGGCTGTATCAATTTACATTCCCACCAACAGTGCAAGAGGGTTCCCTTTTCTCCACACCCTCTCCAGCATTTGTTGTTTGTAGATTTTTTGATGATGGCCATTCTAACTGGTGTGAGGTGATACCTCATTGTAGTTTTGATTTGCATTTCTCTAATAATTAGTGATGTTGAGCAGCTTTTCATGTGCGTCTTGGTCATCTGTATGTTTTCTTTGGAGAAATGTCTATTTAGGTCTTCTGCCCATTTTTGGATTGGGTTGTTTGTTTTTTAGATATTGAGCTACATGAGGTGTTTATATATTTTGGAGATTAATCCTTTGTCTGTTTATTTGTTTGCAAATATTTTCTCCCATTCTGAGAGTTGTCTTTTCATCTTGTTTGTAGTTTCCTTTCCTTTGCAAAAGCTTTTAAGTTTCATTAGGCCCCATTTGTTTATTTTTGTTTTTATTTCCTTTACCCTAGGAGGTGGATCAAAAATAATCTTGCTGTGATTTATGTTAAAGAGTGTTCTTCCTATGTTTCCTCTAAGAGTTTTATAGTGTCTGGTCTTACATTTAGGTCTCTAATCCATTTAAATTTATTTTTGTATATGGTGTTAGGGAGTGTTCTAATTTCATTCTTTTCCATGTAGCTGTCCAGTTTTCCCAGCACTACTTATTGAAGAGACTGTCTTTTCTCCATTGTATATCCTTGCCTCCTTTATCATAGATTAGTTGACCATAGGTGCATGGGTTTATCTCTGGGCTTTCTGTCCTATTCCATTGATCTACATTTCTGTTTTTGTGCCAGTACCATATTGTCTTGATTACTGTCGGTTTGTAGTGTAGTCTGAAGCCAGGGAGTCTGATTCCTCCAGCTACGTTTCTTTCCCTCAAGACTGCTTTGGCTATTCGGGGTCTTTTGTGTCTACATACAAGTTTTAAGAGTTTTTTGTTCTAGTTCTGTAAAAAAATGCCACTGGTAATTTGATAGGGATTGCATTGAATCTGTAGATGGCTTTGGGTAGTATAGTCATTTTCACAGTATTGATTCTTCCAATCCAAGAACATGGTATATCTGTTTGTGTCATCTTTGATTTCTTTCATCAGTGTCTTATAGTTTCTGAGTACAGGTCTTTTACCTCCTTACGTAGGTTTATTCCTAGGTAATTTTATTTTTTTTGTTGCAGTGGTGAATGGGATTGTTTCCTTTATTTCTCTTTGTGATCTTTCATTGCTAGTATATAAGAATGCAAGAGGTTTCTGTGAATTAATTTTGTATCCTGCAACTTTACCAAATTCATTGATTAGCTCTAGTAGTTTTCTGGTGGCATCTTTAGGATTCTCTATGTATAGTATCATGTCATCTGCAAACAGTGACAGTTTCACTTCTTCTTTTCCAATTTGTATTCCTTTTATTTATTTTTCTTCTCTGATTGCCGTGGTTAGGACTTCCAAAACTATGTTGAATAATAGTGGCAAGAGTGGATATCCTTGTCTTGTTCCTGATCTTAGAGGGAATGCTTTCAGTTTTTCATCATTGAGAATGATGTTTGCTGTGGGTTTGTCATATATGGCCTTTATTATGTTGAGGTAGGTTACCTCTATGCCCACTTTCTGGAGAGTTTTTATCATAAATGGGTGTTGAATTTTGTCAAAAGCTTTCTCTGCATCTGTTGAGATGATCATATGGTTTTTCTTCTTCAATTTGTTAATATGGTGTATCACAATGATTGATTTGCATATATTGAAGAATCCTTGCATCCCTGGGATAAATCCCACTTGATCATGGTGTATGATCCTTTTAATGTGTTGTTGGATACTGTTTGCTAGTATTTTGTTGAGGATTTTTGCATCTATATTCATCAGTGATTTTGGTGTGTAATTTTCTTTTTTTGTAGCATCTTTGTCTGGTTTTGGTATCATGGTGATGGTGGCCTCATAGAATGCGTTTGGGAGTGTTCCTTTCTCTGCAGTTTTTTGGAAGAGTTTGAGAAGGATGGGTGTTAGCTCTTCTCTAAATGTTTGATAGAATTCACCTGTCAGGCCATCAGGTCTTGGACTTTTGTTTGTTGGAAGATTTTTAATCACAGTTTCAATTTCATTCCTTGTGATTGGTCTGTTCATATTTTCTATTTCTTCCTGGTTCAGTCTTGGAAGGTTATACCTTTCTAAGAATTTGTCCATTTCTTCCAGGTTGTCCATTTTATTGGCACAGAGTTGCTTGTAGTAGTCTCTTATGATGCTTTGTATTTCTGCGGTGTCTGTTGTAACTTCTCCTTTCTCATTTCTCATTTTATTGATTTGAGTCCTCTCTCTTTTTCTTGATGAGTCTGGCTAATGGTTTATCAATTTTGTTTCTCTTCTCAGAGAACCAGCTTTTAGTTTTCTTGATCTTTGCTATTGTTTTCTTTGTTTCTATTTCATTTATTTCTGCTCTGATCTTTATGATTTCTTTCCTTCTACTAGCTTTGGGTTTTGTTTGTTCTTCTTTCTCTAGTTCCTTTAGGTGTAAGTTTAGATTGTTTGAGATTTTTCTTGTTTCTTGAGACAGGCTTGTATTGCTATAAACTTCCCTCTTAGAACTGCTTTTGCTGCATCCCATAGGCTTTGGATCATTGTGTTTTCATTGTCATTTGTCTCTAGGTATTTTTTGATTTCCTCTTTGATTTCTTCAGTGATCTCTTGGTTATTTAGTAACGTGTTGTTTAGCCTCCATGTGTTTGTGTCTTTTATGTTTTTTTCCCTGTAATTCTTTTCTAATCTCATAGCATTGTGGTAGGAAAAGATGCATGATATGATTTCAGTTTTCTTAAATTCACCAAGGCTTTATTTGTGACCCAAGATGTGATCTGTCCTGGAGAGTGTTCCGTGTGCACTTGGGAAAAAAGTGTAATCTGCTGTTTTTGGATGGAATGTCCTTTAAATATCAACCAAATTTATCTGGTCTATTGTGTCATTTAAAGCTTGTGTTTCCTTACTGATTTTCTGGCTGGATGATCTGTCCGTTGGTGTTACTGAGGTGTTAAAGTCCCCCACTATTATTGTGTTACTGTCGATTTCCTCTTTTAGAGCTGTTAGCAGTTGCCTTATGTATTGAGATGCTCTTATATTGGGTACATATATATTTATGATTGTTATATCTTCTTCTTGGATTGATCCCTTGATCATTATGTAGTGTCCTTCCTTGTCTCTTGTAACATTCTTTATTTTAAAGTTTATTTTATCTGATATGAGTATTGCTACTCCAGCTTTCATTTGATTTCCATTTGCATGGAATATCTTTTTCCATCTCCTCACTTTCAGTCTGTATGTGTCCCTAGGTCTGAAGTGGGTCTCTTGCAGACAGCATATATATGGCTCTTGTTTTTGTATCCATTCAGCAAGCCTGTGTCTTTTGGTTGGAGCATTTAATCCATTCACGTTTAAGGTAATTATCAATATGTATGTTCCTATGACCATTTTCTTAATTGTTTTGTGTTTGTTTTTGTAGGTCCGTTTATTCTCTTGTGTTTCCCACTTAGAGAAGTTCCTTTAGCATTTGTTGTAGGGGTGGTTTGGTGGTGCTGCATTCTCTTAGCTTTTGCTTGTCTGTAAAGCTTTTGATTTCTCCATCAAATCTGAATGAGATCCTTGCTGGGTAGAGTAAGCCTGGTTGTAGATTCTTCCCTTTCATCACTTTAAATATATCGTGCCACTCCCTTCTGGCTTGTAGAGCTTCTGCTAGAAATCAGTTGTTAACCTTATGGGCGTTCCCTTGTATGTTATTTGTCATTTTTCCCTTGTTGCTTTCAATAATTTTTCTTTGTCTTTAATTTTTGTCAGTTTGAGTATTATGTGTCTTGGCGTGTTTCTCCTTGGGTTTATCCTGCCTGGGACTCTCTGCGCCTCCTAGACTTGGGTGGCTAGTTCCTTTCCCATGTTAGGGAAGTTTTCGACTATAATCTCTTCAGATATTTTCTAGGGTCCTTTCTCTCTCTCTTCTCCTTCTGGGACCCCTATAATGCAAATGTTGTTGCGTTTAATGTTGTCCCAGAGGCCTCTTAGGCTGTCTTCTTTTCTTTTCATTCTTTTTTCTTTATTCTGTTCTGTGGCAGTGAATTCTACCATTCTGTCTTCCAGGTCACTTATCCGTTCTTCTGCCTCAGTTATTCTGCTATTTATTCCTTCTAGTGCATTTTTCATTTCAGTTATTGTATTGTTCATCTCTGTTTGTTTGTTCTTTAATTCTTCTAGGTCTTTGTTAAACATTTCTTGCATCTTCTCGATCTTTGTCTCCATTCTTTTTCTGAGGTCCTGGATCATCTTCACTGTCATTATTCTGAATTCTTTTTCTGGAAGGTTGCCTATCTCCACTTCATTTAGTTGTTTTTCTGGAGTTCTATCTTGTTCCTTCATCTGGTACAATGTCCTCTGCCTTTTCATTTTGTGTATCTTTCTGTGAATGTGGTTTTCCTTCCACAGGCTGCAGAATTGTAGTTCTTCTTCAGAGATGAAGTTTTGCACTAGTGTTTTACATCATTAAAAAGCATGATAACAAACATAATTTTAATAGGTGGAGATTCTCTTCAGGTAGTAGATGTTGTTTTTTTGTCATGATGAATTTTTAAAATTTCTTACAATAAAAAGAGAGCAGAAGTAAGTGTAGCACACCGTGGGAGATCTCAGAGGGGGCAGGCCAGTCCTTCTTGAGGCCCAGGTAAGGGGTATGGCTCAGAAGGCCCACCATTGTTAGCAGGGTCATGTCCCCAGGATTTTATTCCAGGGGTGCTGTCCTCCATGGCCTTTGCCCTTCAGCACTTAGCATGTAATAGTTTTTTGGAAAATACTTACAACATACCACATTTACTTACCTGGTCACAGATTTTGCATTTTCTGTATCTAGTTGTATCTAGGTGTTGTATCCTATTTTTTTTCATCATGTTGGTATTTATTCTTTTTAATAAAGGATCAAGATTGAGTTCACTCATAAAGATATTTGAAGATTCTCTTTTTCTTTTTAAATTTATTTCATCTTTTGTTTCCTGTATGTTAGAATGTTGTTACTGATCCCCAGTACTATTGATTTTTGGCCTCTCTTCTCAAAGAGCCAGAAGCAACCCAAGCTGGAGTCTTGAGGTATCCTAGATAATTCACTGTGCACAGTGTTTCTCTCCTCACCTTCATTCTCAGGATGACCTTGGCAAGTGGTAGCTCCTAGTTGTGAACTTCAGCAACACAGACACAAATGTAGGCATCATAACACGTTTGCCACATAGGTAACCCTTTCTTATTCTTCCAGAGATAGAATTCAGTGGCCAGAGTATTGTATCTTCTGAGATAGTATTTAGGTTGTTTAAAACCATCCGTTCCACAAGTTTAAATAAAATGCCTTTAATTTTAAATTTTGTTCAGTCATTTTTAAAATGCAGGTTTTTTCATGTATTTCAAACCTTTTAACACATGCTTAACTCTATTTAAAAGCCTATTTATGTGAGCAATTACTAGACTCTATATATAACCAGACTTCCGTATACTGAGGTATGTTTGAAATACTTTGGATTTCCAGAAGTAATACAAGGGCTGTTTATCTTCTTTACACTTGATTACAAGTTGAGAAGGAAAGACCAGAATTTTTAAAAATCTTATTCTTTAAAAGTTATGTGTCACTACTATATTTAAAATAGGTAACTAATAAGGATAGCACAGAGAACTCTACTCAGTACTCTGTAATGACTTATATGGGAAAAGAATCTAAAAAAGAGTGGGTATATGTAGATGTATATAACTGGTTCACTTTGCTGTACACCTGAAACTAACACAACATCGTAAATCAACTCTACCCCAATACAGATTAAAAAAAAAAAAGTTATGTGTTGATTGAATTCAAGTTGCCTCCTGGTGAAGTGAGCTCAGTCCTTCCTCCCTGGCTGTAGAAACTGAACGCATGGGATCAAGGACTCAAGTTGACACAGACAGTCAGACAGACACAAGGACTGAGGGCACCAGAGAGGGACAAACACAACTTCCCAGGGTGCCATGCTTCTTCCCCTTGTTGGTTCAGAGAACCAGGAAACTTGCCATGTTTCAGTGATTGGTGGATATGGGAGCATTCCGATCTTAAGTTGCCGAGAGCCTGGACGGAAGCATGAGTCCTCTAGAGTCTGCTGGACGTATGTGCCCAGATGGGGGTCCAGGCTGAGCCCCAGAGCAGGACTGCAGGTTCTGTGCGCAGAGACAGGGGTCCAGGGCTGATACTGATGGTGAAAAATGCAGAAAATGAGAGTAAACATTTGGAAAATTTATAAGAATTTGATGAAGGAATTTAATGTTAAGAAAATTGGGACATAAGTTTTGTCAAATTTTTTTTGTTATTTGTTTCTCTTGATAATTTATTGATGTGGTATTTTACAAAAGTAGGCCTTGTGACCAATTAGAAATTTAAAAATAAAACCTGTACCACACATAGTTTGCAAGGCTTCTGCTTTAGAGAAAACTTAGTATCTGGGATCGGCCAGCAGGAGAATCCGTCCCACTCGGGCGTCACTCAAGGGGCCGGACCCAGAGAGCTGTGGTGCAGGGACACAAAAGCAGCATGGAGGCTGAGAGGCAGGACCAGTGGGGGAGCAGGAACACACACCAGCGTGCAGCTCGTGATTCAAAACAGGTGCATGTTGCTGCTTCTCAAGCTTCGGTCTCATGGGGCAGTTGTTGTGGGCTGGGAAGTGGGCGAGGAATCTCGGTTCCTCACTTCCTGCGGTCTTGCTCCTTGATGTACCTGATGCGCCATTTGGAGCCCAGCTCGGTGCAGGTGTCACCAGTCACTCTCTGTGTCCCCTGTTGGTGGAATGGGGGTCCATAGTCACATGGGGCCACTCTGCTTTGAAGAGCACAGTAAATGCAAGCCTCACAGCTTCCCAGGGCACACAATTAAAAAGGGGAAAAAAAGAGCAAACACGTAACCTCTGCAGGTGTCACTGCTGAGCAGTGCGTACCCTGGCATCTTCTGTCTTCCTGGGCGTTCCGTGGAGGAGGCTTTTGGCGGTGTGGTGAGATGGTTGGTGCACAGCTGTCGTTGTTACGTAGACCCGAGATCACCACGGTCACACTTACTCCACGGGTCCTGCCTTAGGACTCGCTAAATTCCACACATTACATTAATATGACGTCGAAGAGTTTTTGCATAATTATTAGGGTTAATTCTGCAGTGGTTGTTGATTTCAGTGAGTATTATGGATATATCATCTTTCTCACCTTAACTGTGTTTCTCACCTTCAAATTTTGTGAAAATTAGAAATACAAATTATGCACAGCAGCAGTTCTAGAGGCGGACTTCCATGGTTTTTAATTTGACATTCCAGAGGTGAATGCCTCTGATCCGAGCCTTTGTAATGTATAGGTCGTTCTAGGGTATTTTACTGTTCTTTTATCTTAAGTTTGATAGACCGCAAAATTATCATTTCTTCTTGACATGTACAATTAGAAAACCAAACTTTCAGGAGACAGGAATAAAAGAGATATAACATATAAATTCAAAATCAAATATTGTCTTTATAATACTTCTCTTACCATTTTCATTGTCTGTGTCCTGAAATGTGGGCAGAGGCTCTTGTACCTGGTTGTCCTGCATCTTTACAGTGGAAGGATGCTCTCAGACTCTTGTTCAGAGAAACTGCCCCCCCCCCTCACCCCGGTACCGTCTTGTTTGGGATCACATGAATTGATCAGTTAGAATGTAAGCTCTCTTAATGTAGCTTCAGTGTTAGAGTTACCATTTTAATAGGCATTAATGAATGAACAGTGTCACGCTTTCTGTTGCCAGTGAAAAGAATATTAGTACATTTTCTAATGTTTTGTGTAGGTAAATTAGTATCACTTAAGAAATCATTTGAGTTTTTCAAAGTTTATTTTTAAAGTTGAGATTAGATTTTCTTGACCTACTGAAATTAAATATGCTGTTGGATAAATCTGTATAAAATCAAATGGTGTCTTAATATTTTCCATCAAAACGATTAATTAGGAAGTGTTACTTCTGTGCATATCCTTCAAGTTTCTCTGTAAGGACCACTTTTGTGTTTTGCAGGTACTGTAATAGGTGTTGTCATTTATACTGGAAAAGAGACTCGAAGTGTAATGAACACATCCAATCCAAAGAACAAGGTAGGCTAGCGTGAGGGCCAGCTGCTCGACTGAGCGCACCTCCTCCTTTCAGGGAGGGAGCGTGTGTAGTTCCGAGTGGCTCGTTTGTGAGACTGGGTTTCACAATGTTGGTGATTCAGGGATATGGATTCTCTGTGTTTGTAAAACAGCATGCTTGTGTAGAAGAAGTTTCAAAACTATTTTTTCTTGGTTAATCAGAGTTTTGTATGTCTCTTAAATTTTCATTGTTGTATATATAATTTGCCCATAATTTAACAGTTAATTGTGGGTCTTTTAATTTCTCCTCAATCTATTTATTTTATAATTTGCACTCTATTTTTATGTTGATGGTTCTTTTTTAAAATAAAGGAATCTATATTAATGTTTTTATGGTATGTAATTTGATAGTGTTTTATTGTTAAACCAGTTTTATTTATTTCCATTTCAGAAGAAGCATATTGAAAACCAGATTTTAGTTTTTAGACTGCTTGATTATATTCCTAAATTAATTATATTCCTTTTATAGTCCTAAAATTGTTATTTATGCAGCCATCATGTGTATAAGTTAAATCATAACAAAAAGTTAGTTTGAATTCTCAGTAGTTACGATTTGAATAACACATTTTGTATCAAGTCATAATATGTGTTAATATCTACTGAATGAGAAGCTCTTTCTAACTGTGCATTTTACTTACTTTTCTTTGAAATATAATTTGTGTGTATCTAAGTAGAACAAAAAAATCCTCTCATAGAGTCACACCTTGCTTTGTGAGTAATTCATAGGAGAGGTGGTCTTCTGCAGGAAATTTTATAACAGAGCAATAGAAATGAAATAATTCTTTGAAAAGATATCTTTTAGGACAAGATGTGTTTCATTTTTTCAGCTAAATACTATTTTAAACAATAGTTCACCCTTCAAAAACCAGGAAAGCATCCCTGATGCTGTGAATGCCTGGACCCGCCTGCAGTGCAGCTGACTGTGTCTCCTGTCTGGGGGGCGTCCCCACCCGCCTCCCAGGGCTGCAGTTGATGACATTTTGTATTCCTGTATCTGTTAGGGCTCCAGATGTCTGTGGGTGACATGTTTACAGCAGTCAAAGAAAAATGTTGTGTTACTATTATTTTAGTATAAATTCTGATTTTGATAATGGGGGGAAAAAATCTGTCGATTTATATATATATATATATATATATATATATATATATATATATAAAACTTGGCTTTAATTTGAGTAAATCAAATATACCCAAGTCAGTAATTCTACAATAGAGTTAAATTATTTAAAAATAAATTACTAAGCTAATGACAAGAGTTAGAATCACACACATAGTTATATGTGTTTTCTGGCAAGTATGGTGTTTTCTTTAGTAAGCAAAACTTGGACGTCTAGTAACACATATATGATTTCTGGGGGTTTTTCCTTAATCATTTTACTTTTACATTTATGATGGTATTTGAGGGTAAATTTAATTTTAAATATTAAGTTTAAAATCTGAAAACTTTGTAATCCAGCTTCTTTTCTTGTTCCCCCTTACCCCTCAGTGCCACTTACTTCCTGTCACTTTCTCACCGTCTGTCTACACACAGCCACTTCTTTCCTCGGGGCACCTTCGGTTTTGGCTCTCGTGCTTGTTGCCTCGGGTGTTGATGCAGAGTTATTTAGGTGACCTTTTCCAGGTTTCTGACTGCAGGGAAGAACTCTGGCCCTGGAGGTTGACCAGCCTGGGTTAGAGTTGGGGTGTTGCATCGACCAGCTCTTTGACTCTGGGCAAGCAGCTTAATTCTGTGACTTACTACTCAGTAAATGCTACCTATCACTGTTACCTTTCTACAAAGTGAAATATGAATGAGTGCCGTAGTTTTTCAACCCAACCCTCGTTGTCAGTCAAGACGCACTCCCTGAGTAGCTCCCAGGCCCGGAGCTGGGTTCCGAGCTGCCCGCCTTTCGGGCCCTCAGCTCTGCCCTCCCCCCTCTCCTCTGCCCTCCCCCTTCAGCTCTGCCCTCCCCCCTCTCCTCTGCCCTCCCCCCTCTCCTCTGCCCTCCCCCCTCTCCTCTCCGCCACTCCTCTTCCTTCTCGTCCTCTCAGCCTCCCCTCCGCCTGCCCGATTTGTTTCCTTGGCGTGAGCAAGATCCCTCTTACCACAGGAAGAGCTCCATTGGCGTTTTGCAGAATTGGGCTCGGATCCTCGCTCTGCCGCCTGACAGCCTCGCGCGGGGAGCAAACGTGCTCCTTCTGGGGCCGCACCTTTCTGGGGCTCGATCAACGTTTGCCGCTCCCCTTCTGGGTGAAAGCCCTAGGGAAGCTGTCACACAGGCAGGCGCTGACACTGATCTGAGCGCTTTATGTCCATCGTGTCGTGAGTCTGCCTGGTGGCCCCCAGAGGAGACAAGCCGGCTGGGTTTAGAGCAGGGCGACCGCAGTTCAGGGGACAGCCTCACCTGCAGGGGCTGCCGCTGCCTAATGGCGCTGTGGGTGGCAGAGCTCCAGCTTGAAAACGTTTTTGTACATCAAGGAATCATCTTAGGAGAGAAATAAAATCTCTCAGTGCGCCTATGTCATTACATCTTTCTAAGTGTTAAATGTCGGATTTATAAGAATAAAATTCAGGAAAAGGTTGCAGGCATGCTACAGTGGGCAAAAAGCAGCAGGTGTAATTTATCTAGGGCAAGTATTGATAGATGCTGAAAGAAAAGAATGCGTGATGTTTGAATCCTAAACAGAGAGGGAAGACAGAAATTATGTTCACTGTTTGTAAGACGTTATTATCTGCAGACTACATCTCAGTGTTCTTCTGTAGCTTACTAAACCAGCAAACTTCTGGATTTCACAGAAGCCTAGTGGAAACAAAAAGCAAACATTTAAAATGCTTTGAATCATTTGCCTGAGTTTCATTGGATTTCTTTGGGGAAGCCACACTGTTCCTAACCCTCCACTCCGAGCGCTGCCCTGTGCGTGGAATGCCTGTGGGGATAGAGTGTCAGGTGAAACGGCCCTGGAAGCACAGGGGCGCGCGCGCCAGAGGTCCCTTCTCTCCTCGTGTGCACGTCTGCGATGGGAGCAGGCGCTCCGCTCGGCATCGCCCCTCGGGGGCCCCCCCTGGAAACGCGCCTCGGTGACCTCGGGGATGAGAAGAAACTGGCCTGGCAGGTTACACACGCCTCCCCGCTCGGCCGGTCGGTGGTGTGGGCGTGTTTCCTTGGCCAGAGCACTTGAATGGCTTCACCGAAGTTGGAGGAATTAGGGACGTACAGTCGTACCCCAACCGTGGAGGAGGGAGAATTGGGGATGTTTAATGACAAGCACTGCTGACCACCCGCAGTGTGCTTATGGGCGAGAGTTTCCAGCCTTTCACAGAGAGTTAAAAAACAAGGAGGAACCTCGTAGAGCCCTAGAAGTGCCAGCAGCTAGGGTGAAGCAGGGAAGGGTAGCCAGGAAGGAAGGCTGAGAGGACAGCACTCGTGGAGTGGCCGGCAGTCCGCAGCGGGCCGTGTGGCGGAGGCCCCGGCGGTGAAGAACTGAAGGGTCCGCGGACTAAGCACATAGAAGTCGTGGTGAAGTGAAAAGCTCGGGTGGAGGGCAGATGCAGGGGCAGGTAGAAGACTCTGAAGGAGGACTCTCGGGCCAGGGCTGAGCAGGGAAGGCCGGGCACGCTTTTAGGCAGGGCCCACAGCACCAGAGAAGCCATGGTGGTAAGAACTGACTGATGCTACCCTGGGGAAAGGATTGTATTGATTTTGTTTCTGGTGAGAAAATCAATATCACAGAACTATTGATGCTTCCAGTAAAAGAAGAGAGGGTCTTAGTTTATAAAGAGGAAAAATATTCTTATAAGTTTCATAGGCATCTATAATAGTAACTTAAATATATAAATGCAAAACTACTTAAAAGGAAAATTATATACCGTTATATGGAGAACAGCTACCATAGAAAATATGACGTGGCTTCTTTGATTTTGCAGAAAATATTTACACTCACAGACATAGAAAACTTACGGTTACCAAGAGGAACGAGGGGAGGGGAAGGATAAAGGAGTTTGGGATTGACATACATACACTACTGTGTATAAAATAGAGAACCAACAAGGACCTACTGTATCGCACAGGGGGGCTATACTCAATATTTTGTAATAACCTATAAGGGAAAAGAACCTGAAAAAGAATGGATACATGTGTATAACTGAATCACTGTGCTGTACACCTAAAACTAACACGAAATTGTAAATCAACTATACTTCAAAAAATAAATAAAAATAAGAATAAAGAAAGAAAAGATTTACAGTCATCTGTTAATCAGCCAGTATCTCCCTTTCTCCCCCCCCCACCCCCGCTCTTACTCCATATTTCATTATCGTGTATACAGGAGCATCATGCAAATTTGTAAATTGCTGTAAGTTACTAGGATGAAAAACGCTACAGTTAAAGCAGTGCTAATTTACGGGAAAAAAAGTTAGTGATAATAACAATAATTGATTTAGTGAAATTGATGCAGAACATGGTAAGAATTTGAGACAGTTCCTAAAAGCATTGAGAAAGATTATAGCCTAACAATTCAGGCTCATAAATTATTGGGCAGGGTTAGGGACCCAGCTGAATCTTAAATGTATCGTGGAGCCAGTAACGAGTGTGTGGCTTTCTCAGGCTGCCGTTCAGGAGCCCCCAGGCAGAGGTGAGGAAATGGCTGGTCTAACGTTTCAGGTTGTGGGGTGGGAGGGTCAGAGGAACTGGCCACAGATGCCCCGGGCAGCGTGCGGAGACACAGGGGCCCTGCAGGTGATGCCCCTGGACTTCACAGCGCTCTGAGTGCCCACGCCCGCGCGCAGGGCCCCCTTCCCCCGTCCCACGCGCAAGTTCGCATCTTCGGTGGCGGCTGTTCTGAAGAGCCGTGTCCCTCTGGCATTGCCACGGCCACCTCTGCTGCCGTAGGAACGTGAGCGTCACTTCCCGTGGAGGTTAGGGCTTCTTGTGGACCAGCCTGGGCACCTTGTGAAATGTCGTCCTGGGGTGGAGCAGATGGACGTTAGATAAGTTGACCAGTTTGCACTGGTGGTTTCATAAAATGTATCTTAAAACTTACCTACTTGGCTAGTGTCTGAAGCCTTTTTTGGGCCACTCTCCTTTTTGTCATCATTTTGTCCATCTTGCTCTTCTCTAGCTGCTTTTTAAAAGACAACTTCAGACAGAAAAGTAAGGAGAAAAGTATGATCACTCACATACCCTGAACCAGGTTTAACACAAGTTCCCTACTAGTTTCATCTTTTTCTGTGGTTACAGATGTCATGCCACTTTACCCCAAGTGCGCATTCTTAAACAATAGCAAGTCCAGCACTTTCTGTAGCTGTGCCTCAGCCTCCTGTCTTACTCTGTGGCTCCTGACCTGCACAGCCCAGCTGAGCGGCCCTGGGTTGGCGACATCAGCTTCACATCCAGGGCACTGATTCGGCCCCCTAGAGTCCCTCCCCTCAGACTTCCCGAATCCAAACCTCTGGGGGCTCTGACACACACTAGAGACTGAAAGCGACCGGCCCCTCAGTGGACACCGCAGTGGGAGATACACAGAGAATCCTGCAAAATTAATCACATTGTAACTGAATTCTGTGACTGTGACAGACGTCCCACTTGAATTCATCCTTTTAGAATGGCCTTGAAGTTTGTTCTGGAAATCCAACTTGCTAATTTTATGTAATCAGCATATACAATTTTACCCTTATTACAGGAGCTTATTAGAATACTTTTTAAAATGTAGCATGAAAAAAAAAATGTAGCATGTTTTATCCAGACATGGAGATTAGGAATAAATCCTAAAATGTTGTTAGGTAGAAGAAAGTTCTAAAGTGTTGAGAAATTCCTAAAGCTCCTTCTCAGGGTTAGAATGTGCCCCTCATAGTGTTCACTGAGGCAGATGTAAAGCAGGGATTGGGGTCTACTCAGAGTTTGAAAATTGTATATTAAAACTTTGAACAGATCAAAAGTTTTTATTACTCAGCCATTACTTTTACAGTAATATTTGGTGAAAGTTTAACTTATAAGGACTACAACTTGAGTAATGGGTTGTTTTATAAAACCTAGCTTTGGATATATTTAATAAGATGATACTTGATTACATTTAAGAGGGAAAAAATTCTTACAGGAGGTTAAGAAAAACCAATTGTGACAGGTTGCCATTTTCACGCCATTCGTAATAATAAGTTGCTCAGAGCAAGAACAGCAAGGATGAAATGATAATAGCAAGTGCTTCCAGCAGTTACTGTAATCCCTTGGGCATATTGATTTGTGTTTCTAATAAAAAAGAAGCTTTCAAATGTCTCATTGACAGACAGACAGGTGATACGTGCCATTATGTGAATTAGAGCCGCTTCTTGTTACCTGAATGGTTGTAAAGGCATTTTCAGATAATAGAGCAAAATAGAATCAGCTATGGTGTACTTTGCAAGTTGAAATATCAAGGCTGTTTAGAGAATAGCTCTTTTATTTTAAAAAGGGCAGTTTATTAATATTTTAAAAGTCGTGTTGATTTATATTAAAATTTTACAGTAGAAAGATGTATTATTCTCTCTTCTTGTGGTTGCATACCATCATAGCACCCCTTAATTTTTTTAATAGTTGCCTTCTTGAGTAATAAAGTATTTTTGGATTTAAATACTTGTTTAAAAATGGGATCATGTGGTTCACAAGAGACTATCTGTTGTGGAATATGGTCTTACAGTCAATCTACATAGATAGACTTCGGAATGCTTTTTTGATAACTGTTATTAATATTAACAAATCATAGTGTTTCAAAGCCTCACCAGGAAGAGATTAACTAGGGAAACAAGCCCCCAATAAAGTCATTCAGTGGCGTGTAGACAAGGCCCAGCGTGGCTCTCGGGGTTGTGACAGCACACACGCCGCCTCACTGCACTTGTTCAGCCGTACACTTTGATATTACAGCTGCTCAGTTAAAAGTTGTGTTTCTTCATCAGCAGTGTGAATATAAATAAACTTACAACTTCAGGAAAGCAATAAAGAGGCAAGATGCTGAATGGAGAAGCAGTCCTAATGATAATGTCTGGGACATGATGCTCTATCAGAGTACATAGCAAATAACTCAACCGGAAAACTTGGATTCAGTCCCTCATTCCTTTTAAATATGAATTTGATTGTAAAGCAGGTGTTCTAAATAGGAAACACAGCATATTTGTTATTTAAAGTAAATACTTTGTATCACTAAAAAGACTTAGTTTTACATAAATTTCTGAATGAGAAGGGCTTACTCATCACTTGTATATACAATAAGAACTAATTGATTGTATTTCATCATTTCTGAGCAGTACAGCTAAATTCCCTATAATCAAATTCTTAACAGAGAAGTATAACTTATTCAAGAAGCAAATAAGTATTTTGCCTTTGTTTTTTGAAATCTTTGATTCCTTATCCTGAGGCCATAATAACTGTTAGAAATTAGTGGAACTTGTGATGACTTATTTTTCATGACGTTTCCACCTTAATTTATATATGCTCACAAAACTAAGTATTTATTACTCCCAGGAAGCATTTTTGACGAAAGCCTTTCTGAATGGGTGAGAATATGGTCTGAAGTATCTAGTGAGATTGAAAATGAGCAGCTTTCAGAACTTCTGTATGAACTAGAGTGGATGGATGATTATGCTGTGAACGAAGACAGAAGAGGAGGATCATGAGATTTTCCTGTTGTTTTCAGATTCTCTCAGTAAATGTCGCCTTCCCAGGCGGGCTGCGAGCCACCAGGCCGTGGTGGGTACGCATGGTGTCGACGTCCTAGGTTATTATGCAGAGCGGGTCCCTTCATGGTCACCGTGAAGAGAAACAGGTCGTGTGCATGGCCGGGGTTCAGAAGCAGACTTGGGGAAAACGCCAAGCCAGAGGTCAGCTGGAAGGGAAGGTCGCTCCGTTTTCTTGCTGTGCCCTGGGAAGGCCTGGGATGGGCAGGACTCTTTGGCCCCCATTGTGGTTCCTCCTTGAGAGAGAAGCTGGTCAGGGGAAAACCAACGTCACTGCACCTGGCAGGCCGTGCGGGGTGCTTTTTCTTGGGGCTGCCGCCGGTGAGGACACCAGTGGGGGTGTGGGAGGCTGAGTTCAAGGCCACCCCTTCCCCGCCCGCCTGCTGGCTCCTTGGGCCGGGAGCCCCCAGCCCGCGGCCCGCCGCCTGTGGCCACGGCGACACTGGTCTGGTGCCCTCTCCGAAGTCAGGCCCGGGACCGGCACCCTTTCATTGTCGTGGCACCAGTTGGTGTCTCAGCCTCCGGCACGGTGATGGCACATGTGTTGAATGATCACGTTACTTTTCTTAGGAGTAGTTCATGGTTTTTTTCCCTCCATAGTTACCTTTTTCTAAGCAGTAATTTAAAAAGAAGTATATTCCTCAGAAACAAATCTTAACACATCTGGTTTCAACTTAGTTGTCTTTTCATACGTCTGAAAATATATTCTGGATACTATTTTTTTTTTTAATTTGATTTGTTGACAATTAGAGTAGCAACTGGACCAAACTTTCTTTTTTAAAACCTCATTAACTAAAACATGTATATGATACATTCAACATGAAATTAAATAGCTTTCTTTTCCCCTGTGTAATTAGCATTGTCAGCTAATAATTACCTTTTGCAAAACTTTAAAATATATCATGTGAGTTTGAGTTTTCCCACTATAATAAGCTGTTAACTGCATGAGATTTCTTTTTGAGGGACAGTTATCCATATCAAACATTTCTGAAAGGCTTGTTTTTTGTTTGTTTATTTTTTAAAGTTTTTATTGGAGTATAGTTGATTTACAATGTTGTGTTAGTTTCAGTTGTACAGCGAAGTGAACCAGTTATACATATACATATATCCACTCTTTTAGATTCTTTTCCCATATAGGCGATTACAGAGTATTGAGTAGAGTTCCTTGTGCGATACGGTAGGTCCTTACTAGTTATCTATTTTATATATAGTAGTGTGTATGTGTGTCAATCCCAATCTCCCAATTTATCCCTCTGCCAACTTTCCTCCCTGGTAACCATAAGTTTGTTTTCTACATCTGTGACTCTATTTCTGGTTTGTAAATAAGTTCATTTGTACCCTTTTTTTAGATTCCACATATAAGCGGTATCATAGGATATTTGTCTTTCTCTGACTTACTTTATTCACTCAGTATGGGTTCTTTTTAAACTGCTTAATACCATCAGAATCAAATATTTTTTTGAAGCCTTGAAGTAAGAATGAAATTTTTTGAGCTCTGTTATTTGAACACAGAACACAAAACTTCTATGGGATAAATTACCACAGTGTAATAAATGTTAATTTATCTATGGGATAAATTAATTACAATGTAAATTGGTGTGCCAGTGTATTTTCAAGAGACAATAGGAAAACGAGCCCAAAACATATTAGTGAAGGTTAATTAGCCCCCTCCACCAGTGAGCAGAGCCTTCTAATTAGAAGGCGTCAGTAAAATATATTAGTTGAAATAGTTGCTGTTTAATATTTTTAAATTGTGGGGTGGTGGTGACATCTCTGGAAGAGCTCTGGATGGGGCAGACGGGGCAGTGTCCCTCCCAGTGTGCCCTCCAGGTGTGCCCCTCCTGCTGTGCCTCTGTACCTGCGAGGCTTGCGGCACCGCCGTGTGGAGAGCATTGAAAGCAGGGGAGGTGCGGAAGGAATTTGGTCTGGCGGGGATGCTGGAAATCCGTTCGGTGCTTCTAACAGCTCCGTCCTGTTAGCTAGCAGTGCTAGGTGTTGTGTGAGCTGTCTTAAATCAGGTTAGTTCATGAGGGTGGGTTCGTTCAGTAGACTGGAGTGAGCGAGCTGTTTTGCTTGGTTGATCAGAATTTGTGCTAAAACGAGGCCTCGGAAGACCAGTGTCCGTCCTGCTGAAGGCTCTCAGTAGTCAAGGTTTGTGGAGTGACTTTTCATTTCTGGAGGAGGAGGGAGTGCTGGGAATATTTGTTTTGACAATGAAAGGCCAGATAGGTGACTGTCATGAGATGCTGATGGTGCAGCAGAGGAGATGGGTACCACCTGGGCCACCTGAGCCGCTTCTGCTTCCCTTGAAACTTCTAGATTTCTGAGCAAGCAAACGAAACACGGTTACAGACAGACTGTAACTAAACAGTGCTTTTTGATTCTTATTCTTATTTTTTGAAGCACATTTAGTTTACAAAATTTTATGCTTTCAAAACAGATAAAGAAGAGGAATTATTTACATGAAAAGTTATGAATTTATTAAACGGTTGCACCCTAACACTCTAAGGATTTTAAATTCTGGTTTTGGAGGGGGAGGTGAGAAGGAAGGATTTATTACTTGCAGCAAGTAAGGAGAACGCCGGGGATCTTCCCCAAAGCAGCGTCTTGGATTGAAAATTCTCGAAGTCCTGTAACACACACAGTCTTTGTGTGTTTTATACAGACACACAAACATGTTTGTTCCCGGAACTTTGAAAATGCAATTAGTGCCAGGTTGCCAGTTCCTTTTTTTGTAGTGGTCTCTTCGGCAGGAGATGAGGTAAATGTAAAACGGCGCCGTTTATCTGGAGCCGCCGGCTCGCCGCCCTGGCTCCGGCCGCCCCCGCTGGAGGGGGGTCGGGGGGGCGCCGGCCGCGGGGCTTCGGGGCCGCTGTGCGCCGACTGCGCGTGCGCACCCTCCCTGGCGGCCGGCCTCCGCTCCGCGGGACCCGCGTGCGGGCAGGCGGGTCCCTGGCCCTCCGAGCCTTGCCTGGGATGCCGCCTCCGTCAGGACCCTCCCTCAGCCTGGCTGACTGGTTTCCCGCAGTCGGAGGAGGGCGCCCCCGTCCCGCGTGCCCCCATCACGGTCCGCGCTTCTCCCGTTACGGCACGCAGGGGTCACCGTCCCTCAGACCCCTCTCCTCCCTCCTCCCTCCTCCCCGCGGCCTGCGCCCCTCTGTGCTCTGCGCACCCAGCGCCGCATTTATGCGACAGACGGGCCAAGGCTCGTCCCCTGCCTGGGCTGTCGCTCTGGTGGCAAACACCGGACCTCCCGGCTCAGCTGCTGAGGCAGCGGGTGAGCCTGACTTGGTGTGGGCCGCCGGCCGGATCTGCTGTTGCTTGGACATTAGGAATAAACACTGTCTTTAAAGAGATTGTAATCGAAAGCGGGAATCTCTCATAGAGACATTTGTCTTCTGCCCCTTTCCCTACACTTTGTACATGGTAAACCCTTAATAAATAATGACTTGCTTTAGGTGGGACTTGCTGTCCTGGCATTAAGGATAGTTTTTTTTAAATGTTCCAAATTAAGTGACTTCAGAGTGAACGAACAGATTTAGGAAGCTAGGGCTAGAAGTCAGACTTACGTCTTCTAGCTAGAAGTCATAGCTAGCTTTCTGTTCACTTCGCTGTTAATACTGATGTGAAAGAGAAAGCTTTTTCTTCACTGCAGTGATGTTGACAGCTGATGCTGTGTTACGTGCAGCCGTGTGACTGCAGTATGGACACCCCCCCAGGGGCACAGAGTGAAGGCGTAAAAATAAGACAGAAAAAAAGACAGATTTAACATCGCTACATACAGTTCATTAACCTGTGGAGATGAGCAACTTGTGCACCATACGATCCAGAGAAGGATTTGTTTCGTTTTGGATGAATATTTAGTCATTTGAGCAACAATTTTCTTAAAGTCAATAATTTGTTTTTTTATTACAATTACAAAAATTGTTTCATAGCCTTAAGATACAGACATGGTCTGACACACACAATATAGAGAACAGAATTTTCACAATAGATCAATTTAATGTTTCTAATTCCAAACAATATAAAGAAAAATGACTCCTTCCGTGGTTTAATTTCAATCTAAGATGATGCCTTTGCCCCATACTTGAGGTGAATGTGGTGCCACTGCAGCAGCCTCGTTTCAGAGGGTAAGTGCGTGCCCTTCGCCCTGTGAGCAGTCAGCTCAGGTCACTGAGGCATGTGCTCTAGATTCAAGAAGGAAATCAGACTGAAGTGTCCTTACAGTCTCGAATTAGTAATCAGTCCTTACTCAAGATATGCTCTTAAATCTTGGCTTTCTGGATTAAGAATCATAACAATTTTAAAGGTAATTTATGGTTCCTAATTAAATAAAATAAAAATACATAGGTTCTGGACATTTTAAAGTATCATGTCATTTGCACAGTTTCATTCAGTACACATTTTAAGTCATTGTAAGGATGTGTAACATGCTAGGTTGTAATTGCACATTCTCTTTTGTTTTAACGCTGAGTTAGTACATTAAAGACAAAGCAGGGCGCCCAAGATCCACATCTCTATAAAGTAGGAGTAACGTCAGGAAAGACATTTCGTATGTAAGATTTAAGAGTGACTAAAGGGTCATTGAATTATTTTCCCCCTAAAATGACTATAATTAGTTCAAAAAGTACAACAATGTTCAGCTTGTTATTTTGTTAATGCTACAGTGTTAGTTTTTCAGATTAAAATGTGAGTTGCTTGGCCATCCTTTTGTCACCCCAGGAAGGCAGGGTCCTCCCCTTGCTGGTCCAGCCCGCTTCTGTCCACTGTCTGACCTGAGTTTCTCTGTTCGTTCTAGTTGTTGTATGCTGGTCCAGCTAGTTGCTGCTGTTACTAGTTAATGTAAAGTTGCTTCTTTCTGTTTATCCTCTTTTGATGTCAATTTACCGTATAAGTGGTGTTTCACACTGACAAGTGGAGTGTAAACTCTCTGCGGGCCACTTAGTGGGTGCCTTCTCTCCTGAATGCCCTGCAGTGCTGATGAGGTGCCTCTCTTCCACTCAGCAAACACGTACCTGCGTGGGCGCTCCGCGTGGCGCAGTGAAGACCCGGGTGCGTGAGCATCTCTCCCGCAAGGCGTTGTCGTCTGCTGATGTGGCAGACACATGAACAGATCGTTTAAAAGCTAACTTGACCTTGATAGTCCTTGTGTTGGTAGGGTGTTTGGGGAGCACTGAAAATCGGCCCTCACAACCTGGCTTGTTAGGGAGGCCTGGCCCGAAGGGAGCCAGGCCTGCGAGGAAGGATACACGGTGGCCCCAGTCAGCGGCCTGGACCAGAGCAGCTTAGCTCTGCTGGCGTGTGCACTTCAGAGGGAGTGGCAGGAGCTGGGCTTGAAGAAACGGTCGAGGGTTGACCTTGGAGGGTATCCCATGCCTCTGATGCTCGAGCCGCATCCTGGGGCCAGGGCCACGAGCCCCGGCGGAGGTGCACGGCCCGGTTGCTCTGAGAGCTCTGTGGAGGGCTGCTGTAAAAGATGAGGCGGAAAACCCGCTGGGCCTGCAAGACCCACTTCAGACCGTTGAACGTCGAAGTCACTGCAGCCTGTGATCAAGGACGTGTCGCCGGACACATCAGACATGCTCAGAAATGTAGTTAGCGGCACAAGAGAACTGGGAATTTTAAAATATTAATGTAAAGGAAAAATATAGTAGTCTGGTGCTCAGCTTTTGAGTTTCTAACTCCAGGCGTACCTCAGAGATACTGTGGGCTTGGTTCCAGACCACTGCAGTAAAGCCAGTCACGCAAATTTTGGGGTTTCCCGGTGCACGTAAAAGTTATGTTAGGCTACACTGCAGTCTAGTAAGTGTGCAGTAACATTAGGTCTAAAACAACAATGTACATGCCTTAATTGAAAATGCTTTCTTGCTAAGAAATGCCGACCGTCATCTGAGCCTTCAGCGAGTCACAGTAGTAACGTCAGAGATCAGGTGTCACAGATCACCCGAACAAACGTTAATGATAGAGAAAAGGTTTGAGATATTGCAGGAATTTCCAGAATGTGACAGAGACATGAAGAGAGCAAATGGTGTTGGAAAAATGGCACTGATGGCCTTGCTGGGCACAAGGTTGCCACCAACCTTCAACTTGTAAAGCTCACAGTATCTGTGAAGGGCAATAAACATGAGATGTGCCTGTAGATCTAAACAGATTCGACAGTCCTGAAAACCGAGACTTTGATTTGCAAGAGCTGGGTGCTGTGGAGGCTGAAGAGGCCAAGGGCACAGGGTAGAGTCGAAAGCATGAACAGTGACAGAGCCGACACAGACCCCCGCTGTCAGCACCCCGCCCCAGGCTGCTCTGGAAAAGCGGAGGAATCAAGAAGCAAGGAGGATGGACGTGGTGTGGGCTTCTTGCCTCGCTCGGCAGCTCCCCGGACTCGGGGGTGGGCTCGGAGGCCTGTGCTCGGCCCCGCCGGGGCCCTGACTGTCCCGGGCTCCAGGCTCATGCAGGACGGGTCCCCCAGGAGGAGGGTGCAGACTGCAGAGAAGGGGCCTGGGCCTGCGAAGCATTCCGTGACGACCAGGGAAGTGACCTGCATGGTGAGGGACCTACGCTCCCAGAGCTGACATCACACGGGGCGCGGGCAGGGGAGGCTGAGAGGGTCTCCCTACTCTCAGAGGCCACTAAGTGCCCATCATCCCGTCCCACAGGTTAGATGTCGGGGAGGGGAGACGGACTGGCAAAGGCCCGAATACAATTTCACTTACATCCGGAATCCTAATTCCTAATCTTCTTGAGTTAGCTAGAATGTGACCGGCTTATATTCCCTTAGAATAAACGTTACGAAATTTATTTTAGGAAGATAAAAAACTTTGCACATCTAAGCCTATGTCCTCTAAAAATGATATCCACTACCTAAAACGTACCAAATGTTGACCTTTTGAGGTGCTTTTATCCTTGCAGGTAGAGAACCTAGATGCAGTGAGGTACGATTCTGCATCTCCCGGTCAAGATAGAGACCAGAGGGTCAGGTGGAGTCGAGGGGGTGGGCACTGTACCCATGGAGACCGTGTCAGGAAGGCCGGGCCCTGGGCGAGCTCTCTGCACCTCGAAGAGCTGGGGCAGGGCCAGCAGAGCAGGGCCCACCGTCAGGCAGAGGCAGCAGTCAAATCTGAAATGGAGAGAAGTCTCGAGACGCGAAACGGTCACGGATGTCCAGTGCGGCAGAGCAGTACGATTTGGACTGGAAAACGGTCACGGAACTGCCTGACTGGAGGACTTTGGCAAGCTCTGAGCAACAGAACTTTCAGGAGACGCAGGTGAAGCTAGATGCAGGGCAACAAGGAGGGCTCGGAGGTGGACGAGGTGAGTGCATGTTCTGAGGCCCGGGGCGGAGGCGGCACGGCTGGGTTTCAAGGCCGGGCCAGGAGCAAGGGAGGCGCCGAGGATTCCAGAGAGGCAGAGCCGCTGGAGTAAAGTCCCAGCGGAAGCAGCCGGTGTCTTCAGCGAAGAGGCGTGGTGGCCCCGAGCTGGCTGAGGGGCCTGACCTTCAAGAAGCAGGAGGCGCTGTGGGCGGGTGCAGGCGAGGTGAGGCTCAGGTGGCCGTGCGGTCGGTCAGGGGCAAGCTGGGGAACGTGGAGAGAGGGGGCTCGGAGGCCAGCAGGTAGAGGACAGGGACACGGACGGGCCCGGTACCGAGGGCCCAGCAGAGGCTGGAGACGCGGTGTCCGGGAGAAGTGTCTCCAGCTGCCGCGCGACGTTCTCCGGCAGAGCTGTGCTGCTCAGCTGGAGAAGCAGCGACCCAGGTTTGGGATTTGCTGTGCGAGTTCTGAGGGGGGCGATGCAGAGGACGGCGACGTGCAGTAACACACGGTGCCCACGTGCAGGGTGGCTCGTGCCCGCGGGGAGACGCTGCTCGGGGTGCAGCAGCCGCTCCTCCATCCCCGGGCCCTCGGCCCCGCTTCCGCTTCTAGAGGAGCTGGGGGAGAAAAGCGCCGCCTCAGCCAGCCTCGGCCCCGGCCCTGCGGCGGCAAAGAGCTGAGCGCACAGGAAGTCCCCGGACAGACACATCAGGCCGCAGCCCAAGCCTCTGGGGCCACCAGCCAGTAGGAAAACCACATGGTCGCTTCGACACATTGCTGGAGGGTGAGTGCCGACGGGCGCACGTGAGAAGCCCTGGGGGCCGCGGTCTGGGCGGCTCCGGCTGCAGGAACTCGTCGGGGGCTGGGGTGGAGGTCCGAGAAGGGGCATGTCCTCTGTCACAGGGGCTTACCTGTGGGTGGGGGTGCCCATCCCCGCCCCGTCCCACCTGGGCAGGGCCCTTCTCCTGCCCAGTCCCCTCGTCTGCCCGGCTCACCAGAGGGGTGGGGAGTTGAGAAACACCTGTGAAGGTGGCCTGGATGGCCCATGAGACTGCAGGAGGCTCCCCTCCCCGCCTTGCACCCCGACGCCAGCAGGCCTCCAGCAGAGAGAGGCTCTAAGAAGCGGCGTCTCAGAAGCCCAGAGTCAGCAGGGGGACACACGGGGCACCAGCGGACTTGGCAGCCTCTGTCACTCACGGCTGCGGCGACGTCAGACACACCAGCTCCTGCGCAGATTAATGTAAAACCCCCCACTGAGGCTTGTTTACCTCTCTTCTTACTACCTCACACTCATTACATGTCCTGCTGCAGACAGGCATTACAAGCTGTGTACCAAAGGGTCGGGAAAACGGTCTGGAGAAACAAAGCAAGCATCAGGCCCAGACTCAGGTATGGCACAGCTTTTGGAATTACCAGACAGGGAATGTGAAAGAACTATGAGTAACATGCTAAGGGCTCTGGTAGAAACAGTAGACGTCATGCACGGACAGGCATGGGGAGTGTCGTCAGGGTCATGGAAACTCCAAGGAAGACGCACATCAGAGTCAAGTGTAGCAGAAACCAAGAGTGCCCGTGACGAGCTCTCAGCAGCCTGGACAGGGCCAAGGAAGGGACCCGTGAGCTAGACGACACGTCGGGAGAAACTTCCCAGGCTGAGAAGCAAAAACAAGGAAGAACAAAAAGGGGGAAACAGAAAATGGGACAGAGCATCCAAGAAGCGTGTAACGGTCTCAGCAGGTGTAACATATCTGTACAGGGCACCAGCAGGAGGAGAGGGAAGAGGCGGAAGAAATATTCGGGGTGAACATGGCTGAGGGCTTTCTAGAATTGATGACAGACACCTAATCACAGATCCGGGAGCCTAGAGGACACCAGGCCAGATGAATGCCCGAAAGTCTAAGCCTGGTGTAGAGCCTTCCCACCCACTGCAGCAAACCACCGGCAAAGAGGGAACCCGAAAGAAGCCAGAGAAATAGAGGCGTTGGCCTGGAAAAGGTGCGGGACACCTCCCACCACATGGGATTGGGGGAGGCCTGGCTGGTGTCATCGTCATCATGCAGGAGGGGGCGGTGGTGGGAAGGGAGTTGACACAGCCTGGAGTACAAGCAGGGAAGGTCCTGATGACCCGAGGGTGGCGAGGACTGGCTGGAGGCTTTGGAGTCCAGAGTGAAAAGGAGTCAACACATCCAAGCAGGTTAGGAGTTTAGAGCGTGGGATTCCCCTCACCTCTGCCCCCTCCCCAGACCCACTGTGCCCAGAAACCGCGGGTGCTGCCAGGCCTCCCCCTGCAGTCACTGGTCAAGGTCGGGGCTGGGAGTGTGGGCTTCCTGCCAGCCTCGCCGAGCCTGCTCTGCCTGCAGTCTGTGTGGTCCACTGACCGTGTTCAGTGTGTGGTCACGGAGCAGAGGCTGAGCCCATGGGTAGGGTTTCCTCAGTTGACTTCTACCAACATTTCTGTATTATAATCTTAGATTAATGCATATGTTATTTCCTCAGCTGCCCACTCATTTTCTGAGGTTTCAGAAATGCTTTTTATTTAGCAGCTTTTAGGTCATCAGATGCAGTTTTGCACCTGAATTAGTCCTCCAGGTGTCGTTTGACTAACACTTACACCACAAGGCAGCGTAAGCTATGCTCCCGTGCAGCTGTGAAGCTTGTGGTCAGCACTTGAGTTTTGCTTAAGAACAAGAATAATACTTCATTTCTGTTATACTTTTTTGGTTTTCATTCTTTAATTTTGGTTGACTTAACATAATACACAAAAGTATACCAACCTTAAAAAGCATGCAACTCGCTGAGTCACCACAAAGCGAGCACACGCCCCAGCCCCTGACGTGGTCAGGAAATAGCGCTGTGCCAGCATTCCAGAAGCTTCCCTCTCTGCACACCTGTTCTCCCAGAAGGGCACTGTCCCCGTATCTACTTGACTGGCTACTTTTGTCTGTTTCTGAAGATTACAAAATGCAGCTGTACAACGTGCGTTCTTCTGCATTTGGCCTCCTGTGTACAGTGATGCGCGCGGGGGTTTTGTCCACGTGTTGCATGTCACGGGGTTCTGTTCATTTGCACATCTGTGCACCGTCCCGCCACAGGACCAGCCGTAGCTGCTCGGAGAAGCCATCCTGCAGCTGATGGGCCCTCCGCTGTCCCTTGCTGCTCTGCCCGGGCGTCTGTGTGCACCGTGTCTCAGTGAGAACATGCGCGTTTCTGCCGCGTACGCGCCTAGGAGTGGAGTTGCTGGGTCACGGATACGTTTACATTCATTTTGTGGAATCCCGGTCCTCTGAAGTGATGGCACCCGTGTTCACTCTTCCCTGCAGCATGAGGATTCAAGTTCCTCTATGACCTTGTCCGCACTTGGGTTGTCCGTTTTTTTTTTAAGTGTTTAACGTTCTATTGAGGATGTAGTAATGTCTTATTGTGTTTTTAGTTTCCATTTCCCTGAGGACTAACGAGGTTGCATTTCCTCTGCACGTTGACTGGCTGCCTGGGCATCTTGGTTTGAGGATCACTTCAGTGTGTCTTTTGTGCATTTTCCCATTGGATTGTTAGTCTTTTTTCATTATTTTGTAGGAGTTCTTTATATATCCCAGCACGAGCACGTCGCTGGTTATATGAGTATTATGTCTTCCCACTCTGTTGCCTCCTTACTCTCTTCAGTGTGTCTTGACAAATAGCCATTCTCAGTTCTAATGGAATGCAATTTATCAATCTTTCCTTGGTTTAAGAAATCTTTCTCTACCCTGGGTCACTAAGGTACTCTCTTATCTTCTAGAGGTTTTACTATTTACCTTTCCCAGTTAGATCTCTAGACGTCTGGAATTGGGTTCTGTGTTTGTTATGAAGATGGGAAGTTTCCATTTTTTCCCCATGTAGATTTCCAGTGGACCCATAACCAGCTGTTGCAGGTCCGTCCTTTCCCACCACAGGTTCCGGCGTGAATCATACGTGCACGTGAGGTGGGTGTGCATCGGGACCTCGTCTCTGATTGGTCCTCGATTCCCTTTTTGTGCTAATCGTCTGTAATTACTATAGCAAGTTTGATTGGGATTGCATTTAATCTCTGTAGATCTTTGAGGAGAATTTTTAAATTCTGAGTTTTTTTAATCAATGAATATTCTGTGTCCTTTGGTTATACAGGTATTCTTTAATTTTTTTCAATAACGTTTTATGATTCTCTCTGTGTAGAGCTTTTGTATACCTTTTGTTTGATTTATTTCTATGTATTTAGATTTTGTGGATGCTGTTTCATTCATTATCTTTTTAAAATTTTTTTAATTTTCTGTTTGCTGCTATATAAAAATACAATTGCAGCAAAGCTTTTTACTTCCAAGTTGGTCTCCCATTCAAAATATTAAATATATGCTTTGCACTTTAGTTACAGGCTGAGTCAGTGTTGAGCTCTGTCATCTCAAGAACCGACCCTGTCTGGCTGACTGATGGGTTTTTCATGAGAAAGTTGGCGTCTCATCCGCAGTGACCCCCTCCCTGGGTTAGTCAGATGCCGCTGTCTCGAGGCCACTGGGAGTCCGTCCGTCTTTATGGGAGCGGGTTGGACTGTGGGTACTTACAGCACGGGGAAGAGGCCACGCACACACTTGTACTCCTGGTTAGTGCCAGGCCAGGGCGCAGCGCGATTCTGAGGATCTGAAGATCAGGCCGGCCCCGCCGTGTTAATTCTCGCTCGTACACGCCCAGATCGTGGGAGTGGTGGGCTGGTTGCTTCTAAGCTGCTCCGCGTGGGCCAGATGTCCCCCAGCCCCTCTCTACTCACGGAATTGGTGAGGCGGAAACCGCCTCTCATCTGTGGGCACAGTGTACGGAGGCCCCCGACCGTCCTGGCCCTGGATTTCCCTCCTCGGGAGCTGTGGGCGGGCGGCAGGTAGGGATTATTTGAAACTGGCTTCCCTCCTCTGCCTCCTGTGTGGGGATGGCGTCCAGTGACGAATGGCTGAGGGGCTGGACCTGAGGCGGCCTCCCTCCCGCGGGAGACCGTTGTCGCTGTACTTGGCTGGGCTTCAAAAGGGGGAAGATCTGCAGTGTCAAGGTCGGTATTATACAGCAGCATTTTCACTTAGATTTGAAAGTAAGTGGGGGAAGTAAAAGTGAAGGTGAAAATCAGATCAAAGGAGAAAGATATGTATTTTTATCACATCAGTAAGAGGAAGAATGATAGCAGTGGGCATTTAAATGAGCAATTACTGTGTGTCGGCTGCATGCCTAGGACAGGAAGGTGGCCATGGAGCCCGTCCTGAGTCATCAATACAAAGGGTCAGAGACCCAGATGTGCCCAGAGCTATTTCGCCTCTTAAGAGCTTCAGAAAGCCCAGCTGGAAGGCGCGCGGGGCAGCTTCGTGGTCATGTAGGGTGACGGGTCCAGACGGGGCTCTGGCCGTGGTGCACGCCCACCCGCGGCCCCCTCCCTCCACTGCCCCACAGTTACGTGCTAGGTCTGCGTCCTGACACCGAGACAGGGGTGGTGAATCTAAGGACAAACCAAAGTAAACCACTGTGCTTCACGCCGACGCTGCCACACCTGCCCGTGCGCACAGACCCCTCCCGTGAGGCCGGCCCAGGGTGAGGCTCTGGGCCTGTTGTGGCGGTGACCGAAGGACGGCAGGATGCCGCGAGCCTGCCGCGTCACGGCACGTCACGCAGTCCCGGAAGGATTCATTCATTTGAATGCCAGTCATTATGGTGCCATTTACCATCATGTCCTACTTATTTTGAAAGGAAATTGAAGAAAAATTAGCTTACCTGCAGTGTATCGTGTTTAGGAGAAAGCTGATGACCAAAGCTTACTTCAGGCAGTCTCTTTTCCATTTAGAATTCCCTTCCTGTAAGTCCCATGATCCCCCTTTAGGAGGGGTGTGTGTCGGCCTTGCTGTCTGCTTCAGAGCGTTGTTGTGAGAGCGCAGCTAATCGTCAATGAATTACCGTCGCTCCGAGAGACATCGGAAGACACCTAGGATGCAGATTGCACCTCTGACGGCCTGGGATCCAGGAGGGTCCTTGACGGCCTGGCGTTTCTACACGGGACAGCAGACGAGCGGCCGCCGCCTCCCCCGGCCCCCGCCCTGGCTGCTTCCAGAACAGCGGAGCCTCCGGGTCCACGCTCACTGCCACTGCCCCGCTGGCGCTGAGTAGAGGCGTCCACAGGAGAACCTACGGTAGCACAGGAAGAGCGCCCGTCCAGCAGACGGCTCGACACGGAGCACGTAGGTAGGATGAGGTGCTTTGTCCTTGAACTGCTTCACCAGGCAAAAGACCCTCAGCTGAGTGTTTCCTTCCTTGGTCGTTGTTTTGGTTACAACATTTAATCACTTTGTTTAATCTGTTCTTCTTTTCCCAAAGTATAGCAACGGCTGCCAGTTGAGCAAGTTTCACCACTTTTAAATAAAAATAGTGAAGGAAAACATTCTGATAAGCAAGATCTGACCAGTCTTCATTTCATAAACCTAATGGACGTTTGTGTAGTTAATGGGAAGTACAGCTACAGATCTCATTACGAGAGTGGGAATAATATCATTTCTGGTTCACATCAGCCAGCCAAGGAGGCCCGTCTGCGGCAAGGAGATGGAAGCCGCAAGCTCGGCCGCACACCTTAGCTCCCTGGAAGTGAACCAGAAATTTAACCAGGCTGGAGTTAAGCCGAGTAACAGAAATCATGCAAAAGCACTTCGCAAATTGTAAAGGCTATTGGCTTGGAAATTGCTAAGGTCATAAGGGGTCAGAAATAATCAGTTATAAACAATTTAGACCGAAATGAAGCCATTTTATGTGTTAGTTATTAATGGGAACTAATCTTGTTAAAGTAAATTGGTTATGCATTTCGTTCGTTTGTCTGAAGCATTTTAAAAAAAAATTTATTTATTTAATTCATTTATTTTTGGCCGCATTGGGTCTTCGTTGCTGCACGAGGGCTTCCTCTAGTTGCATCGAGCGGGGGCTACTCTTTGTTGCGGTGCGTGGGCTTCTCATTGCGGTGGCTTCTCTTGTTGTGGAGCTCGGGCTCTAGGCGCGCGGACTTCAGTAGTTGTGGCACACGGCTCAGTAGTTGTGGATCGTGGGCGCTAGAGCGCAGGCTCAGTAGTAGTGGCGCACGGGCTTAGTTGCTCCATGGCACGTGGGATCTTCCCAGACCAGGGCTCGAACCCGTGTCCCCTGCCTTGGCAGGGGGATTCTTAACCACTGCGCCACCAGGGAAGCCCTGTCTGAAGCGTTTTCGCCTGCATTTTTTTTTCACGGGGAACATGTCGGGTGAATCTGACACTGAATGGCCCGTGAGGGGTCCGTCCCCTGTGCAGATGCCACCGTCTGTCTAAAATCGTACCACCTCCTGTCTCCTGGCTTCAGCCGAGCTGCAGTGACCTAAGACTTTAGTTTTGAGCCAGAAGCCTTGACAGACCACCTCGAGATTCGAAGTCTTTTCTTAGCTCACCGATGCCCTTTCATGGTGACGCGTGTCCCGGGTCCTCGGGGGCTCTCCTCGCCTCCGTGACCGGCCAGCGTGCCAGGGGGGTCTCGTCAGACTCCTGCTGCGTGGCTGGTTCTTGCTTTGGCTGTAAACGGCCTCCACCCAAGTCAGAGCCTGTTGGGTATACTTTGCTCTACGACAATTCATTAATTACTAGAATTTTAGTCTTTTAGTGTAGGGCACCCTCTTCGTCATTAGGTGCATGTTCTGAACAGCTAATATGTGTAATTATGTTTAAAATAAGTGCACTCCAAGTGATTAACAGCATTTTGATATCAGAGTTGTGACCTAGCCGTTGTCTCCTGGTGGCTGAATAATTAACTTGTGTCTGAGAGCTTTCGAGTGTGATAGTTGCCTAACACAGGGCTTCCTCGTGGAAGGTTTGCTGGCTTCCGGTGACCCTGAGCTGCCATCTGGTGCAGACTCTAAGTGCTGCTGTCATCTGCTGCTAATTGCTGTCACCTGCCGCTGCAGGCCCTCGGCCGAGATGGCGTGAGCAGGCGGCCCGTCGCCGTCGGCGCGGGTCCTCTCGGCTCGCGCACGTGCGCCCCGGAAAGAAAGCACGGCGGCGGGCTGGGCTTTCTCAGTAGAAGCACTTTTCAGTTAGTTTGTATTTTAATACACAAGGTGGGGGAAATGGTGACCGTCTTGTGAAGGTTATTACTTCACTAAGTCCAAGTGTGTTGCCTGTTTTATGATTTGTTTTAATGGTTCTGGCGCTTAGGAGCCTATTAGGCTGGCGAGATTGTTTCCACGGCGTTCTACAGAAGACTTCTGTAATCCTCTTTCTCAAGCGGATAAGCTTCGGTCGGGGCACTCGCCTATAGCACCATATTATATTAATGTATTTTACTTGTAATTTAGAGAACAAGAAGGATGCCCTGATTTGAAGGCTAAGCTGTCCCCTGTGGCACTGGCACAGCTGATAATCGCGAACTAGAAAGATGTGTATATCAAATAGTTTACAAAATGAAGCCAGCTGTGTTTCCCTACATACTGTGGCTTCCTGACATGCATCATTAAACCTTATTAGCTACTTCCTTTTACAAAGATTCTTGTAGTCTTGAACATTGCATATTAACATTTTCTGCCCCTCCAACTGGAAATTATTTGCTTTATTGTAGAGTGTCAACTTGCTCTGGTTTCTGATGCGTTCTAA
Source organism: Balaenoptera physalus (assembly GCF_965194825.1). Taxonomy (NCBI): domain Eukaryota; kingdom Metazoa; phylum Chordata; class Mammalia; order Artiodactyla; family Balaenopteridae; genus Balaenoptera; species Balaenoptera physalus. The sequence continues at coordinate 1,224,502 of NC_138897.1, read as the reverse complement.
TTGGTACTTTAGAGTATAATCATCGTGAGATACCACGCCATGCATTTCTTTATTTGGAAATTAATACAGACCTTTTCACTTTATCTGTCAATCTGGGCAACTTTTCACACAATTCCCAACTCTTGGGATTGCTTACAAGCCATTAAGTATGAAATGGTTCATAAAATGTCCTTGAAGACATAAAGTAACACAAAAATTTTAGATGGTTTAAAGTAGTGCTACATTTTGCCAGGATACCAGTAATAAACCTCTTAAGTAGACAGTTAATAATAAAAGGGTAGTTAAGAAGATGAAAAGTTTATTTAACCATATTATGCTTGTCATTTAAAAATTTCAGCAAATCTCCTGAATTCCGTTTTCCTTTCAAAAGAATGCAAATCATGAGAACTATGGATTTTGAAAACTAAGTAACATTGATTCAAAGTTAGGTGTTAGGCCAGTATGATAACTTTCTTCATTCTTTTTCTCTTTATGCCATTCTGTGTTTGCCATTCTGCTACGCCGCCTTAAAAATTAATTATGTTTACCTACTGTTAACTTTGATTTGTCAGCTAGTTATGCTATGTTGGTGGGATAGAGAATGGACAAGACAATAGCAATTCTGAGGTGTTTCAGACACTGACCAGGGTTTTCTGTATCTTTTCACGTGTTTAATATAATCACAAAGATGTGATATGCATTTCATTGAGACAGAATTTCATGAGTTCAGTGAAACAGTGATCATAGTTTTGTTTCCAGTAAATATCTTAGACACAGATCTTGTCAAGTCAGCTAATGACTCTTGATTTAAAAACCCTACTGAGTGGTTTTATGTCGTGATGGGTGCCAGATATCTGGAGATTGGGGTGGGGACCTTAAATGGTCCATAAACTCCCACATATTTACACCATAAACCAACAAGCGGTGAAGAGGGTGGTGACACCATCGCAGCCTTTGTGTCTCTTCGTGGGCTGCACCGTACAGTGTACATTCTGGTAGCACCACGCTGCCTGCAGAAACTGAGACGTGAAACATGCTAAGCTAAACTCTGCCACACGCAGCACTTAGGCATTGAGGATTTTTCCTGCTGATTGTCTTTTTTTTTTTTTCCCCCCTAAGATACTGTTACTTAGAATTAACAACTTTATAATACTGTGTATGGGACTGAAGTAGTCCTTAATGAAACCAGACTTTCTGGAATCTGTTATTATATAGAAAAATTGTTAACTAATGTCTAGTAAATTCCCTGGCACAAACCATTAAATGCATTTTACTTGTTGGTATGCCAAAGGAAGAATTTAGACGGTAACATATTTTGAATCACCGAACAGACCTCTGACTTTGTTATAGAAATTCATCTGTATCATGACCTCTTATGAAGAAAATCTAGGGCTGGAAATTAAAGTTTCATTGTAAATGAATGACCTTGTTTACTAATAAAAATTTAACCATTCCCTTTCCCAGAATTTTATTAGGAAAATAACCAAGCAGGTGGAAGGGTGTTTTCCCCTCCCCATCCCATGCAGTTTCTTTAAAGAAACACAGCAGTTCTTCTGGCCCTGTCCCAGGCAGGCTCCAGGGAGAAGGGCAGCCCTGGTACCTGAGTGCCCTGCCATTCCCTGAGCCTTCCGTGCTGGGGAGCCGCCAGGTACTGGTTTTCCCTGGGAAGGGGCTCTGATCTACTCCCGTCGCCTAAATCCCAGCCTTTCCCATCATGTACGGTCCAGCAGTTCCAAGCCACTCACAGGAATGCGTCCTTCAATATGTCACTTCCTGGGTGTTAGAAAGCCGCCAAATACTTTTCCAGCTCTTTGAAGAGTTCAGAGGGTGCCCTGAAGGGATGCAGTCACTGTGCTAGGGAATTTCGGGTGCAATAGCGTTAGAAGCCCTGGCTGTATGTTCAGCCATTTCTTTAGCAAGCAGTAACAGAGCCCAGATTTTAACAGCATTATTATTGATGTGCTTAAAAATCTAAGAATATTTTCTATTCAATAATATATTTTATAAATTATATTTAAATGAATATTTAAGAGTATATTTGAAGGGTGTTTCTAAAATGCACACATACACAAACAATATTTAAAATAAGGGACTTGCCACACGCAGGAAAAAATAAAGTCACACACACACACCCCCATACCTCCCAGAAGAAAAATGTGCTAAATAGTATTATAGCCTCCTCAGTATGAAAAATCGACCAGAAAATGAAAGGTGAGGACTGCCCCGTATTTCAACAGATTTACAAGAAGCCATGGTCTGCCCTTTCTTTCTGAGTCTGTTAAAATTTTAAGACTCCTAATAAAAGGCTTTCTTTAAAAATATCAGAACCATTTAGAGTTCTTATTAGAAAAAAATCTATTTTTCATGTTTCTAGGGAAAAAGGAATTTCCAAGAGTGTGGGGACTTTTAAAGTCTTTGAAGAAGCATAAAATAAAAGTCAAAGTTCCTAAGCATATCAGTGACCATGCACAAAATCTGCTCTTGCTGGCGTTTTTCCAGACTTTTTAAAAAAAAAAAAAACACAGTTACTAATCCCTAAACTCATGGGTATTGTGTTTTTAGATAGTAAGAATTCGAGAGTAGGTTGATGCTACTTGTAAAATATCTGTTAAAATAAATATAAAATTACCAGAATAAACTGCTTATTTAATTAGATTAAATTGAAATCAAATGCCTGACCTCAAATTTCACTTACACGACTGATGTTGAATGTTGAGGTTTCTGGTGTTGGTAGATAGCTCAGGCTTGAAGTAATCATTTTGAATTGGTGGGTGGTCTTAGCAAAACCATTTAAAACTGATAGCTTTCTACACTGTTAAGACAAAAATAAGGTAAATATAGGCAGGATCTCTAAACCATTAATGTAAGCTGTTGTTACAACTTTATTGACTTAGTTTGTAGATCTAAATCTTTAAAAAAAAAAAAAAAAGCCTTAGCACTATACTACTGTACCGATTACCTACAGTATTTTGGTTGTCATATCTTTAAATATGACAAATATCAAATATCCTTATTTGATAGTAGATTTTTATTTGGGAAATTTCCCCCAATATAATTAATTCATCACGTTAAAGTCTATAAATTCTGTCTTGGATTCTTCATGACAACATAGATATTTATGGTAACTTTTTTTTTGTTAGTAAAACTAAGATAACCTGTATTATATATACTGAATTGGCTGATTGAAGATCGAAGTTCTGCTTTCACCAAAAGCAGGCTTTCAGCATTCGAAAAACAAAAAAAGCAACAATCTTGAGCGCCCTCTGCTGGCGAAGCCGCAACATACTGCACCTTCGCTTTTGCTTTCTCTCCCCAGCTAAGAGAAATGTTTTTATAAAAGCAACAACGGAATATGAACAGGAAACATGACAGCAGTGCACACAAATCGTATTCAGCATAGTGTTGGGCTGATAGTGGTTTGTGTGGTGTAGTCTCCTTGCATCCCTGGTTTTTAAATAAACTGTGTGGACTATTGTAAAATAAGGCCGGAACTACTGTACATTAGAAAATTATGGTCTCTTGGAAATATTCAGTGCTGGATTTTCATGTAGTTGTGTACATAGAGTACAGATTAAATTTCCAAACGGTTTCCAGACCGTTTTGCATATCTGTGCACACGCATCTTTGTTTTAAACATGGCTTCGATGTGTCACAAGTTGAGCCTATTTGAAATAGTTTATAGTAATTATTAGAAACAAAAAATTAAACTAACCGCTTAAAGTCACTATATTGCTTTAAATTTGATGACTTTTTAATATACTGGTTACGCCTTAATAAAGGCGGCTCTACTGTGACAGAGGCTGTCAGACAGTAACAGGCTTGACCAAATTGTCCTGCATGAATGTAAAAGTAAGTCTGCATTTTGCAAAAACAGACCTGACGTGTGTATGTGTGTATGTCCATATGTTCATAGATAATGTGCTGTTTTCTGGCATTTTTGATGATTATAAAATGTTATGTGGATATGTGTTATAGCAAATGCTCAAGCCACTATTGAAATTTCTCAAATGATCTGGTAGGTTGACGGTTTGAGAAGACAGCCTCATTCTGCACTCATGAAGCCCCCTTCAAACTCAGCAAGTAATATGTTTATAGATTTTAGGAATAATTTCACCCTTAACAGCATGTTTATTGTGTCTAGCGGACAGAGTGATCTGACGACGTGCATTGTCCTAAACACGGAGCTGATCAGTACCAAGGTTGTGTAAACTAGGTGAGGGCTTGCACTGGGTCCCCCCTCTCCTGAGTTTCTCACATTAACATGGAACGAGGTTGTACTTCCTTGTTGAGGAGGTGAGCTTTGCATTAAGGCTTTTTTTGTTTATCTAAAAAATATAATAACCACATTTTCTTTTCTATTTTTTGATTTTTTTGATGTGGACCATTTTCAAAGTCTTTATTGAATTTGTTACAATATTGCTTCTGCTTTTATGTTTTGGTGTTTTGGCCACAAGGTATGTGGGATCTTAGCTCCTCAACCAGGGATCAGACCCGCATCCCTGCATGGGAAGGTGAAGTCTTAACCACTGGACCGCCAGGGAAGTCCCCGCATTTTTTTTTTAAATGTTAAAATATTCAAGAAAAAAAAATATCTTATGTGATAACTATTTGGTAAGCAAGGAAGAAACCTTAAATGCTGAATATAGAATAGTCAGGCAAAATTTATTTGCAGGTAAAAATGTAGAATATGAAATATTCTTTCAGAATAGACTTTTAAATGTTTATTGTGTAAATATAGATTTTGACTTTTAAAAATTAAGGTGATATAACATTAAGAATTATCGTGCTGATACTTATTTAGGGAGCTTTTAAAGCACAGATTATTGAGCCAATAGACTAGAACGACTAAAAGAAGCACTTCTTATTTCGCAGATCACTGGGGCAGTAAATGATAATAGCCAAGTTGTCTATGGGTGGGCGGTGCCTGCGTGCAGGACAGATACTTAGGACTGAGGCGTTCATATCCAAAGATGAATGAATAAATAAACTGGAGAATAAGAAAAAAAGGGCTACATCGCATCACTTTAAAAAAAAAAAAAAAACTAATACTTTTAATTTAAACTCCAAACTGGAAAAAATTATTGCTGTAAGATTTAGGAGTTAGATTTAGTGTAAGAGTTTCAATTATTTGAATTGAAGGTCTGTACTTATTTTTTTCTTATTTTTAAGATTCTACTAAAAGTAGAAAATATAGGACCGATTTGTTTCAAAGATATTTAAAAGAAATGTGTTTTTTTATAGGAATTTCAACTAGGTTAAAGCAGTAGCCCTATGTCAATTTTGTTGTCACAATCCAAATTCTGAATGATGCGGGGCTGCTGCGCTGATCCGAGAATAGTTCAGCCGCTAAAAGATAAACAACGTTAACAGTAATGTTATAGTTTCCCCTAAGTAGTCTCTCACGTGTGAAGCTGTATTTCTGCCTGTGTAGAGTCGTCGCGAGTGCATTTGCTAGTAGATTGGAGGCGTTTCTGTTTTTCAAATTGAGATGTATTTACAGGGAAAATATAGGACAAATTAAAATGATATTTAGCTTTCTGCAAGAGTTTAAATTGGCTTTTTGACATTTTGCATCTTATGGTTTGCTATACTAAAATACTTTCACGTAGCAAATAAGGAAATGTGAGTTTTAGAAGCAAGCTTACAGTACTTGGATGTTCACATAACATTGATCCAGGGGTAATATCACGTGAGGAGCAGTTGGCGGTGCGTATTTTTATGCCTTTTGTTTTCTCTGCTACTAAGTTTTTATAACACGAGACTTCTACATTGATTTCTTGGGGACTTAGGGGGACTTTGAGACGGGCTGGAAAGGCATTGTGTTACTGAGATAAGGTGGGGTCTCATTCGTCCATGGGTGCCTTAAAAAACCTGACTGATCTTTTCTTGATTAAGCAGGAGGATACCGTATTTACCCTTCATTGTTGGTATAAACCATTATTTTACTGAGAACCATTAGCTGTTTAAAACTTGGTACATAAATTAAAGAGGAGCTAAGTGGATTTGTGATCGTTGCCATTAGTAGCGTTTTAGATTATACAGGCAATTATTGTGCTCATTATCCCAGAGCAGCCCCTTCCCAGAACCATTGTGGCATCTTAGACATTATGCACAGATTTTCCCTTGGAGATTAAAATTTCCAGTAGCGTATTTAATTTTGTTATCACAGTTGTTTCAAATCAAACAAATATTATGACAAGTGGAAGAAAATTTGCTTTACTAATATAGGAAATTACAAAAATGTTGAAAATTACTTCTTAGTGTACTTACCTTTTCTTATACAGTCATAATTACTTCAACTGATTAGTAATATATGTTAGGGGTAAAAAGGTTTTGAAATCATAGTAAAAGGTATCTGGCCTGTTCAGATGTTTTAGGAAATTTTTGAAAGAAAGAAGAGTTTCACATCAAAACTCAAGCTACCACCTTCTTTATAGAATCTGTAGCTTTAAAGTTAACTAGCTTTCATATTGAATAGTTTTTGAGTCCAGGTTGCATTTTAGACAAGTTGAAGAAACTTTTAAGGGTGTTCTAGTGAAATGAGTATAAAATTGAAAGTGACCTTTAAAAAAATAGTTGAAATATCTCTTTTCTTCTCACTGTGCTTTGTTAGAACTGACCGCCCCCCCCCAAAAAAAGATCATGCTATGTACTATGTACTATGTGCTATGTACTGTGTACTATGTGCTATGTACTGTGTACTATGTGCTATGTACTATGTACTATGTGCTATGTACTGTGTACTATAGCCCGGCTGCAATTATGTTCCGGGAAGAATAGTCATAGTTCAGGAAAGGCTCCTGAGAGAAAGCAGGGAACAGCCCGTTCCCGAGAAGCTGTGTTTTCTCTGCTAAACCTCTCATTCGTCCTTTAAATTAGAAGGGGTTGGTGAAGACGACATTTAGTTATGTCACTAGTCAGGCACTTGGCCACGTGTGTCCTCGTCAATTAGAAAGGTATTAATACTTTGAGTTAGCTGAATACCAATGTGCAGTGGGCTGCTTGTAATGTTTCCATCCTATATGGGTCATTTTTTCAAAGGAAACTTTGTCCTCGTTCCTGACTGTTTTGTCCCAGCTCTTACAGTCCTTCACTGCCGTGATGCAGGGGAAAGTGTGAGGCAGTGGTTATGCATTTTGCAAGACAGTGATTCTTTATTTTATTACAAAAAAAGGCCAACTCTGGAAGGCCAGATTAAATCATTCCTTTCACTTTTTAATGGGATTTGGATGAATAGAGTAAAATATGCACTTTGCATTCATTGATAGCATCTTTACGTTGAGGTAATTGAGTCTTTTTTCCCTGACTGAATGAGTAATGACTTCATCTGACCCTCCGCGAGGCTTGGAACTTAGGCCGTCTTTGTCACCGCAGAGGGCCCGGGCTTTGAAACATGCTCTACTTCCCTGGCTTAATTTTTCTTCATTTTAATCCAAAACCCTATTTTTCTCAATAATTCAAGCATAAACTATATAGTAGTTGAAGTAGCAGAAATTGCAAGGTATTTGTCCTGGTTCTGCCGGTTTTTAAATGGAGTTGATAAATCAGGCGCCATGGTCCCGGCCGCCGCTCTCACGGAGCTCCAGCCCCGCTCCACCGGGGAAGCTTCCAGAACCGTCGGCGCGGTCCTTCCCACTGCTCGTCCCGGCCCAGAGGTGGCGAGCCCGCACCGGCTGGCCCCATTGCCCACTCGCCCGGTTACTGCGCTGGAAGTGACCGCTAGGGCGGCAGGGCACTTCCCGCAGAGCCCTGCAGACACGGCCGGCCCGGCCGGGAAGGGTCTCATCTGCGCCCAGGCTCGTGGAGACAACGCATCTCTAGGACTTGCCTAAAGTCTCTGGGGTTCGGAGCCTGAAGAGCACTCGACCAGAGGAGACCACGTGTCCCAGGCGAGGGGGCGGGGCCTGAGGAGGGCAGGGCTTTGGAGGGGTGGGTCCTCTGTGGGGGTGGTTTGGCGGGGCGGTGGAGAGGAGGGGCCTGGTGAGGGGAGGGACTTAGTGGGGGTGGGGCCTGGAGGGGCGGGGCCTCTGTGGGCGGGGGCTTGGAGGCGCAGACTCTGCAGAGCCGTCTCGTCCCTGGCCCCGCTCCCACCCCCTGGGCCCTTGCAGGTGGGGACCCGTGGCTCCCAGCCCACTGTGCGGACCCTGCAGTGTCGGGTTTGGTGTGGAGGTAGGGCGAGTGCGCTAGACAGACTTCCAGCGTTGTTGCTTCTGGGTCCCTGTTGTCATTCCCATGGTTTCTGGAGCCTTCTAAAGGCCATGAGGTGTCAACCAACAGCAGTGCTGATGAGTGGCAGCTATAAGAAGTGACTTCATCCATAAGCTTGGTTAGAGAAGATTTCTCTTTTGCAGGATATATTACTGGTGTTCGCCTTATACGTCCTACTAGATTGGCTGTTTCTTGCAGGGTAAAATCTCATAGTTTACTCATTTTTCATAACCTTAGAGTTTAGCAAAAAATGTAGTAGGTGTTTAAACTTGCTTGTATAATGAATGAATTTTCTTCACTGCTGCACTTACTGGGTTTTCTGACAAAGTTTTGTGCTTTCTTTGTAACTACAGGTTCTAACGTTCTCATGAGGCTTTGTGGCAAACCCTAATCAAAACCAGATATAAACTAAATAGTGAAGTGTGGAAAAGGCTAGCTTTTTATTGGCCAAAGACATGGTATTCAAAAGGCACTCCAAAATAAACTGGTATTAAGTAGGTTAGTAATTATAAAAATTTTAAATTTGAGAATAATAGTATCCCATTTATTTTATCAAAGTTTTGGTAATCATGTTTTCTTTTTAAATTTCTCCAGAGTTTGTACCAGATTCAGGAGAAATTTGTACCAGTTTCAGGAGAAACTCAGATGGCAGATGGATATAACCTGATAGGATTCAGTCTTCTGCTAGTGTCATATAAATTACGAATAAGCAGTTCTGTTAAACACCTGCTGTGCCCTGGCCTGAGGGTGACCAGTAGTGATAGTGAGCTTTGCCACATTGTTTGGGCTGCTCCAGGCACCTCTGTTAGGAGATGGGTAACACCAGTTTACAGAGGAGGAGAGTGAGGCTTAAAGAGTGTAAGAACATTCCCCAAGGTCACACAGTTAGTAAACAGAGATTCATATCCAGGTTTTTAATAATAATAACAATGATAATAGTAATGAGAATAGTCATAGCATGCATGTAGGCTTGCTCTATACCAGAAGCTGTACTCCCTGTGCTGTGCGTCATCTCTTTCCCCCCCAGGTCCTGTCAGGAAGACATGTTACAGCCCATTTTACAGATGGGAAAACTGATGCTCAGCTTGCCCAAGGTTGTGCAGCCAGGTGGCAGAGCCAGCATTCAAACTAGCCCAAACATGGAGTCTTGAGGGATCTGAACTGCTGTACGGCATCACTTGTCCTCTTTGTGGCTCTAAAGCCCAGCACCGCCCTCCCCGCTCCTCTCTCTGCTCCCCATGCCGCATTGCACGGTAGTCTTTCAGCAGTGACACTAAGCACAGAGCAGGACTTGGTGGAGGTGCCGGGGCTTGAAATCGAAGCTGCGTGCTTCAGAAGAGCTGTGTTCTCTTCACTTGTAGAATGGACGGTGTTTGGGTATCTCGTTCTTACTGTCCCCGAGATCCCACACAGAACGCACACAAAAAAGGAACTAATTCTTATTGGCATAGTTTTCCCTCACGTTTTGCTCAGCTGGTAAATGACCCACAGGATGAATTGGAGTGTTGTGTGGGAGGACCTAAAGTCCAGGACTTCTGCAAATTAACAGGTTGTCATTGCAGGCTAACTACTCCACCTGTTGCTTTTCTTCTTAATTAAGAGAAGTTCTTTTCAGGGAGGCTCTTGGCAGAGAGGGATGACAGACATACTGTCCTGTTCTGAAGAAAATCCTAAGTGATTCCCTGACGTGGCACGTGCAGAGGAAAAGGCGCGTGTGCTCCTGGAAGAACTGGCCGGGCTGCCAGGCCGTCCGTGCGGCTCTCATCCCGTGTCCCCTTTTATTCAGTTGCTGGTTGTAACCTCATCATCTAGAGAAAGGATCCGAGTTTTTTGTGGTTGGATGGATACTCAGGACTCGTGTTTTGTCAGTAGACTCTTTCTGGAAATGCTCTGGGGACCGTGAGTCATTTTCAGAAATTCTCCCTAAATCTCTAAAAGGCTTTCCAGGAGGAACTGTGAATATCAGGAGAAGTTTTCAGAAGAAAATGTAAACTTAATACACTTTTGTATTTCAGTATAAAAAAGGCTAGTACAAAAGAAAATTTAAGAATGTGGTTCTGTCCTAACTCTTCATTTCCTTTCAGGTTGGTTTGCTGGACCTTGAGCTCAATCAGCTGACCAAAGCGCTGTTTCTGGCATTGGTTGCCCTCTCGGTTGTCATGGTGACCTTGCAGGGATTCTCAGGTCCCTGGTACCGCAGTCTCTTCCGCTTTCTCCTGCTCTTCTCCTACATCATTCCCATAAGGTGGGTTTAAGAATGAAGAAAAACAGATGTCTGGTTTCATTGAATATGATGTTATTGAATGTACTGTTCTCAGTGTGAAAGAAATGACCCACCTAGAACTAAAGAGGGAAGAACCAGGACTGACCCTAACCATAGCCACTTCTCACTCACTGCCTGCACTGACTCCTGAGAAGTGAACGTGAGCCTGTAACTCCTGGGAAAAGAAGGCCACGCGCGGCCCACTGTGTTACCCTCGGCCGCTGCGGCTCTCAGTGCCAGAAGGCCTGAGCTCGGGACCCTGCTGCCCGCTCTGAGCCCTGGCCCCTGGTGTGAACCCCACTGCCTGGTGTGAACCCCATTGCCCCCTGGTGTGAACCCTGCAGCCCCATGTGAACCCCACTGACCCTGGTGTGAAGCCCACTGACCCTGGTGTGAACCCCACTGCCCGCTGGTGTGAAGCCCACTGCCCCCTGGTGTGAACTCCACTGACCCTGGTGTGAAGCCCACTGACCCTGGTGTGAACCCCGCAGCCCCATGGGAACCCCACTGCGAGCCCCGCGCAGTGCCAGCTCAGCCGGCCTCCTGGGGCTGAGTCTCAGGGTCAGCACTGCACATCTTAGCTGTTAACACAGTCCTTCCTGCCTGTCCTTCTGCAGCTGCCAGCAGACAGCTCCTATTCCCATAGCTCTTAAGCACATCTTTTTTTCTTGGGAATTCCCAGGGTTTTTTCCTTTGCTTTCATTAATCTTGTTTTTCTTCGTTTCTGTTGCTTGTATCAGTTCTGAAATGTTATGTGGTGTCCCTTCACTACTACTTCTGTTGTATGATGCAAAAGGCCAAGTAAGAACTCTCTTCCTTCTTGTTTCTGGGGCACTTCTATCTTTAACTGATAGAAACCATTGAACAATATTCAAATTTTATTTTTTTAATATTTCATTTAACTCTCTTTATTCTATTTTTTTTAATTCTCTTTTAACTTCTTTCTTTCTTTAGTAAACTGACAATGTCAGTCTGTATATCCTTTTTTTTTTTTTTTTAAGAGTTTCCTGTGCTATACAGCAGGTTCTGGTTAGTTATCTGTTTTATACATAGTATCAATAGTGTATATATGTCACTCCCAATCTCCCAGTTCATCCCACCCCCACTTCCCCCCTTGGTAACCGTAAGTTTGTTCTCTACGTCTGTGTTTCTATTTCTGCTTTGCAAATAAGTTTGTCTGTACCATTTTTCTAGATTCCACATATAAGTGATATTATACAATATTTGTTTTTCTCTTTCTGACTTACTTCACTCTGTATGCCAGTCTCTAGGTCCATCCACATCTCTGCAAATGGCACTATTCCGTTCCTTTTTATGGCTGAATAATATTCCATTGTATGTGTGTACCACATCTTCTTTATCCATTCATCTGTCGATGGACATTTAGGTTGCTTCCATGTCCTGGCTATTGTAAATAGTGCTGCAGTGAACATCGGAGTGCATGCATTGTATATCCTTTTAAAAAGTCTGATTATATGGGACTTCCCTGGCAGTCCAGTGGTTAATACTCTGCACTTCCACTGCAGGGAGCACAGGTTCGATCCCTGGTCAGGGAACTCAGATCCCACGTGCTGCATGGTGTGGCCAAAAAAAAAAAAATAAAAGTCTGATTACAAAATGAGAAAGGTACAAGGCTTTCTGCAAATCTGGCTTGTTCTAGTTTTTCCATCAACAATTTTATATTTAGGGTAACATGTTCGGTCAAGCTTGGAGAGACTTACTAGACAGAATTATGACTGTACCTCTGTTTAGCTCCATAATATCTCATGCCTACTTCAGCATGATACTTTTCCTTGTTTTTCACAGTCTGAGAATGCAATTATACAGATTTAGCAGAAGGGATGAAAACCATAAAAAGTAAAAGTATAGAGGACACTGATTTAGGGGCTTAGGGCTTACATTTGATTCAACCAAGTTTGTTTTCCCATTGCAAAGTTTCCATTAAAATATGAGTAGCAATACTTTTAGTATTTACTAAATATGCTTTTGCATTTAATAAAGAATAGATTAAAATTTTTTTTTTGTTTTGCAAAATACACAATCCTGAAAAGTAAAGTGCTTTTTCTTCTACTGACCTAACACTCTTTTTTTAGAATTTTATTTTATTTATTTTTTTATACAGCAGGTTCTTATTAGTCATCAGCTTTATACACCTCAGTGTCTACATGTCAATCCCAATCGCCCAGTTCATCACACCACCATCCCCACCCCCCGTCACTTCCCCCCTTGGTGTCCATACGTTTGTTCTCTACATCTGTCTGACCTAACACTCTTAAAAGGCTTTGCCAGCTTAAGAAACAAGAGCTGTTTCATAGAAATTCTCTATAGAATTAAAGATGTTTGAGTCACCTGATCCAGTTTACTTTGTCTTTCAAGGAAAATAGTACAAGACATAACTCCTGTAACTCTAAAGTGAACGTATGTTCCTTAGATCGTTGTGTCACTCATAGCACAAAGCAAACGATCAGAACACTTCACGGGGCACGTCAGATTCCCTCAGGTCCGCAACTTGCAGTTACATGTCTCTAATGATTATGTTCTTTGTGCATATGTGTTAAAATGCTGCATAACAGTCTAGTTGGTCAGAAACAACCGTCTTGCCAGTGCTGGGTCAGGGAGGGTTTACCCACGTGAGGCGGACGTGGGCAGTACAAGCACGATGGTGTTCCATGAGGCGACGACGCGTTCCTTCCGAGCAACACTTGAGAACCTCTTGCCGATAGGGTGTCTTTGTGTAAACGCTGATGTCGATGAGAGCTTGTGTGGCTTGGGAGGCAATTTTTCTCTCATTTTCTGTAGGTCGGGCGGCCGGATCAGCGGGTGTGCAGGAGGCTTGCCACGGAAATGCCCACACGCACGTTCCACCGTCTGACCGCCCGGGGCAGCGCCTGGTGCCCTGCTCAGAGCTCTGCTCGGTCAGCACACCAAGAAGGGAGTGTCAAAAACGTTAGCTACCAGGTAGAAAATTCGCTTCCGAAGTTGGAATTAACTTTCCTGAAGTTTTGTTGAAGGAAGATTCTTAGGAGATTTTTGTCAAGTTATTTACAAGTCAGGTACCCTTTCTGCGACATTTTACAAGTTTGAGCTAACCTACCAGATATTTTCAGTAAGGCCTCATTTTCCAGGAAGCATGCTTGGGGAAAAGAGTACTTTCAACATTACTTAGACCTAGGAATGATATTCAGGTATTGATGGCTTGGGAAATTTGCAGCCTATCGAGGTTGCAGAAGATGCTAATATTAGAGGATTCAGCGTTTGGAAAGCATGCACAGGAGAGAAGTCCAAGGGTGTGACTGGACAGCCTTTTGCTGAAGAGTTTAGGTGTGGTACTCATGGATCCACTTAGCCATCTCAGCAGAAGTGAGGAATAGATGGGGTTGTCCAGCAGAGACCTGTGGAGGAGCCTTTTGTGTGGACGTGTGGACCCCCATGACACACCCGAGAGCCCCACAGAGGCTTTGAGAATGTTATACCAGCAGTAACACTGCCAGCTCGGACTGGGAGGGGCAGAGAAAGGACAAGATAAGAAGCCTGTGAGAATCCCAGATTCTGCAGGCTGAAGATGGGCTGATAGAGCCTCCTAGCTGTAAACACGTGCTGCGTTTTGGAAAAGGAAGAATAACTCAGAGGCCAGAGCTGGCATGGGCCAGGCAGAGGGCTGTGGAGCTGTGAGTCCAGAGGGTGGAGCATACAGTCACAGAGAATTATTCTCAGCTCTTGAAACCTTATGGAATCTGCCTTGCTGGGCAGTTTGTAGTTACTTATGTGTTCTGGATGTTAGTACTTTTTCAGTTCTCGGTTTTGCTAATAATCTTCTCAATCTCTAACTTGAATTTTTACTCACCCAGTGGTGAAATTATAAATAAAATTGTTAATTTTACATAGTCAAATTTATAGTTCTATTTTGCTGCTGGCTTTCAGTCTCTATATGTTTAAGAAATCCTCCTCTACTCCAGGATGGTGAAGCTGTCCTCCGGTGTTAACGTCTCAAAGTTTATCAGTTTTATCTTTTACCACTGGAAGTGTTTTTGTTCTTTTTCTTGTTGTTTATTGTTTTTTTAACGGTGTGAAGTAGTATTTTCACATATTTTTCCCACACCGGTCGTTGTAGCACCCTTTACAGAAAACACTCTTTTCCCCAATGATCTAGAGCCTCCTCCGTCACATACTAAGTTTTCATATATGCACAGGTCTGTTTTGGGTCCCCTGTTCTGGTCTGGTTGTATTTTCCTGACCAAATAACAAAGTGCCTTAGTTCATAAGCCCTTATAATAAGTCAGTATTTGATAAAAACAAGTCCTTCCTCCATGTTTGCTTTCCTTGGTCATTTGCATTTAATATTAAATCTTCCAAACCATGAATCTGGCATATCTCTTAATCATTTTAGGTCTTCTTTAACATCTCAACATTTAAAAAAATTTCCATAGGAATCTTGCACAAATTTTGTTAGAGCTATTATTAGATAATTGGTTTTTTTTTTTTTTTTAATTTTTATTTATTTGTTGATTTATTTTTAAGGCTGTGTTGGGTCTTCGTTTCTGTGCGAGGGCCTTCTCCAGTCGCGGCAAGTGAGGGCCACTCTCCATCATGGTGCGCGGGCCTCACGTCATCGCGGCCTGTCTCGTTGCGGAGCACAGGCTCCAGACGCGCAGGCTTAGCAATTGTGGCTCACGGGCCCAGTTGCTCCGCGGCGCGCGGGATCCTCCCAGACCAGGGCTCGAACCCGTGTCCCCTGCATTGGCAGGCAGATTCCCAACCACTGCGCCACCAGGGAAGCCCCAGATATTTGGTATTCTTAAATGCTGTTAATAAATACTGTTTTTTGAAAGAACTGTTTCCTATATATTTGTTGCTGGTATGGAGAAATAAAGTGGATTTCTATAAAATGATTGAATCCATCAATTTTGGTAAAACTTTATTGATTTTAATTATTAGTCTGGAATCTATTGGATTTTCTCTGTACTCAGTAGATAATCAGTAGATAATGACAGCTTTCTTTCTTTCAATTTTTTGCACCATTTCTTTCTTTCCCTTCTCACCATAGTAATGATTTATAGTGTAACCTTAAGTAGAAGTAATGATAACGGCCATTCTTCTCTTGTTTCCAATGTGAAAGGCAAAACTTTCAACATTTCATCAGTAAGCATGCTACAAGTTTTTACAGAACCCCTTTTCTATAATATATAATAGAAGTTTTTTCTACCTCTATTTGCTAAATGTTGTTTTTAAATCATTCATATCATTTAAAAAATACTTCTCCTAAATCCATTGAGATGATTTTTCATCTTAAATTTTTCTTCTTTAATATATTAATATGCTCAATTAAACTGATTGACTCTCTAATGCTATACCTACCTTGTATTCTTTGGGGGAAAGAACACAAGTTGGTCATGGTAGAGTACGCCTTCACGTATTAGTAGGTTCCATTTGCTTGTAATTTTTGTGAAATTTTTGCATTGGTTTACATGAGTGAGATTGACTTATAACTTTCCTTCTCACATCATTCTTTTGGTGTTTAGTATCAAGATTATGCTCTTCTCATAAAATATATTGATGAGTCTTCTCTAAAATATTTTTGTTTAAAATTGTAATTATTTATTCCTTGGACATATTTACATCAAGGAGGCCATGCCAGCCTGAACTTTTTGTTGTGGAAAGATGTTTGACAGAGTTGATTTCTTTACTAGTTTAAATATATTTCTTAAATAGTTATAGTTTAAATAGTTAACTTTAAAGAGTTAGAAAAGCTGCTTTCAGGCTTTTAATTTCCTCTTGAGAAAATTGAGTCAGTTTTGGAAAAGTTACGGCTATAAAATTAAGGCTATAAATAGAAAAATACCAGGCAATTCTTCTGTCTTGTTCAGTGTGATATTTGTTATGTTATCATGAAAGTACACTACAAAAGAGGCTTGATACCTAAATCGCTTCCATTTCATCTGTAATTATAACTTTTAGTATGTTAAGTAACTTTTAGTATGTTAAGTAACATCTTAAAACCAGATTGTTGACTGGTTTTAAGACAACATCTACTTGGGTCAATATATATTTGAACTAAGTTGAGCTGTTTTCTATTTGTTTCTCTCTCATTTTCCTTATATGTGTAATACAGAATTAGAGAAGGAATGTTGCTTTTGGTCTAAATATCAGCTGCTTTTATTGAGCTATAGAATTTGCATATGTATACATTTAATATGCATGTTAAAATAGAACTCTTAAAATTTTAATCTGCGATATCTCCTCTTTCCTGAGTTTCTAAGGTTCGTGATTATGAAGCCTCAGCAGAGTGTTTTGAACAATCGAGTCTGAACTGTAATTAGAAGTTAGCTTTAAATGAATGCTTATTTGCTTACATTTTTGCCATCTTTAGTATAATAGTTTTGTGTCTGATCTTAGTATGCTATATAGTATTTCAGTATTACTAGAAACAACTTATACATTATATCCCCTTGCACTTTTCAAGAAGTATGTCAACTGTACCTAAATACTCAAATTTTTTAAAAAATTTATTTATTTAATTTATTTATTTTTGGCTGCATTGGGTCTTCGTTGCTGTGGGCTTTCTCTAGTTGTGGCGAGCGGGGGCTACTCTTCCTTGTGGTGCACGGGGTTCTCATTGTGGTGGCTTCTCTTGTTGCGGAGCACGGTCTCTAGGTGCGTGGGCTTCAGTAGTTGAGGCATGTGGGCTCAGTAGTTGTGGCACGTGGGCTGTAGAGTGCAGGCTCAGTAGTTGCAGGCACGGGCTTAGTTGCTCCGTGGTATGTGGGATCTTCCAGGACCAGGGCTCGAACCCGTGACCGCTGCATTGGCAGGCAGATTCTTAACCACTGTGCCACCAGGGAAGCCCTCAAATTTTTTAAATTAAATTTTGTTAATAGTGTTTTCTTGTTATCTCTTCTTATATGTAGGATCTGTGATATTGATCTTCTTCATTTTTTTTTAAGATTTATTGATTGATTGATTGATTGCTATGTTGGGTCTTCGTTTCTGTGCTAGGGCTTTCTCTAGTTGCGGCAAGCGGGGGCCACTCTTCATCGCAGTGCGTGGGCCTCTCACTGTCACGGCCTCTCTTGTTGTGGAGCGCAGGCTCAGTAGTTGTGGCTCACGGGCCTAGTTGCTCCGTGGCATGTGGGATCTTCCCATACCAGGGCTCGAACCCGTGTCCCCTGCATTAGCAGGCAGACTCTCAACCACTGCACCACCAGGGAAGCCCTGATCTTCTTCATTCTTGATACTTATTTCTGCCCTTTCTCTTTTTTTTCTTGATTAGTCTTCCAGTGGTTTGTCAACCTTAGCAGTCTTAAGGTTGAGTTTATTGATTTTCTATGCTATATAGTATTTTTCTGTTTTATTAATGTTACCTTACCTTATTTCTTTCCTCTTACCTTCTTTGGTTTGTATTATTCTTACTTCTTCAGATAGATGCTTAATTCACTAGTTTTCACGTTTTTTCCCCTTTTTGAATATATGCAGTTGAGGCTATAAATTTCTCTGTAAGTACTACTTTGCCTGCATCCTAAAAGTTTTCATATGTATAGTGTTTTTGTTACTGTCAACTACAGAATATTTTAAAATGTCCACTGTGATTTCTTCTTTGACCCATAGTTATTACAAAGTTATTTCTTAGTTTACAACCATATTTGACTTTTCTAAGTATGTCTTTGTTCATATTTGACTTAATTGCATTGTTGTCAGAAAACATAGCATTCATTATTTCAGATCTATGAAATATGTTGAGACTAGTTATAGGACCTGATATTTAGTTGGTTTTTGTAAACATTCGCTGTGTGCTTGAAAAGAACATAGAATCTGAATTGTTGGCTGCAGTGTTTCATATGTCCATTAGGTCACGATTGTTCATCTTGTTTTTCAGTTTCTCTGTACCCCTGCTTGATTTTGTTCTGTACCTTTTCTAACAGTTACTGAGGGTTGTGTTAAAATCTCTGATCAGTATTGTGAATTCATCTATTTTTCCTTGGAATTCTGTCTGGTTTTGGTATTTACAAATTTTTTTTGTAAATACCAAAATTTTTTTTTTAACATCTTTATTGGAGTATAGTTGCTTTACAGTGTTGTGTTAGTTTCTGCTGTATAGCAAAGTGAATCAGCTATATGTATACATATATCCCCATATCCCCTCCCTCTTGTATACAAATTTAAATTGCTATATATTTCTGCTGAATTAGGCATTTTCTCATTACAAAGTGACTTTCTTTATCTCCGCTAAAGCTTTTTGCATTAAATTCTACTTTGTTTTATGTTAATATAGTAATGCCAACTGGTTTTAATTTGTTTGGCATGTCTTCTTCCATCTTTGTACTTTCAACTTTTCTGTGTAATTATATTTATATGTGTCTCTTGTAAATAGCATAAAGTTTAATTTTTATCTACTCCCATAATTTTTGACTATTTAGTGCATACACAATTATTGTAATACTGTTATATTTTTAGTTTAAATCTATCATTTTATATTGTGCTTTTAATGTGACTTAACTATTCTATATTTTTTCTCCTTTCTTACCATTTTTTAAATTATTTTTTATAATTCCACTTTTTTCTAGTAGTTTGTAAGTTTTATAAGCAGTTTCTGTTCTTTTTGTATTTATCCTAGAAATTAAAAACATTCTTTTTTTTTTTTTTTAGTATTAATTATCTCAACCCATCTTTTTTTTTTTTTTTAATTTATTTATTTATTTATTTATTTTTGGCTGTGTTGGGTCTTCGTTTCTGTGCGAGGGCTTTCTCTAGTTGCAGCAAGCGGCGGCCACTCTTCATCGCGGTGCGCGGGCCTCTCGCTATTGCGGCCTCTCTTGTTGCAGAGCACGGGCTCCAGACGCGCAGGCTCAGTAGTTGTGGCTCACGGGCCTAGTTGCTCCGCGGCATGTGGGATCTTCCCAGACCAGGGCTCGAACCCGTGTCTCCTGCATTGGCAGGCAGATTCTCAACCACTGCGCCACCAGGGAAGCCCTAAAAACATTCTTAATTTCTCAGTCTAAAGGTAATCATTTCCTTTGCATGTCACCTTAGAAGTGTTTAACTCCATTTACCCCTTCTGACCTAATCCATTTTTGTCATTTATTCTAACTGTAGTTATTCTTAAACTCCAAGATATTACTGTTTTACACATTCCCTCTTTTTAAAAAAATATTTATTTATTTATTTATTTATTTATTTATTTTGGTTGTGCTGGGTCTTAGTTGTGGCACTCAGGATCTTTGTTGCGGCATGAGAGATCTTTAGTTGCGACATGCAGACTTCTTAGTTGCAGCATGCAGACACCCAGCTGCGGCATGTGAACTCCCAGTTGCGGCATGTATGCGGGATCCGGTTCCCCGACCAGGTACCGAACCCGGACCCCCTGCATTGGGAGCACAGAGTCTTAACCACTGGACCGCCAGGGAAGTCCCTACAGATTCCCTCTTAATTTTGGTTTATCCATGTTTTGTTCTTCTTCTTGCATTTCACACCTTCCATGTAGAATAATTTTCCTTCTGTCAGAAATTTATTTTTTTAGTTTTTGTTTAGTGCTGGTCTTTGTTGGGAACTCTCTAGATTTTTGCTTGGCTTTTCTTCTTGAAAAATAGTTTCACCTGTGCATAGATTTCTAAGTTGTCATGATTATTTTACTCTCTTTTGGCTTCCATGGCTGCTGTCTATTAGCTGTCATTTAAGTCTTACTCCCCTGTGACCCTTCCAGCCTCTTTCAGATTTTCTCTCTGTTGTTGATGTCCTGCTCTCTGATATAATGTCTAGATGAATGTTTATTCTTGAATCTGTAGATAGGTTTCTTTCATTCATCCAAGAAAATTCTTAGTTTGTCTTTTTAAATACTGCCTTTGCCCTATTTTGTCACCTCTCTTTCAAGGTTGGTTAGATATCCACACTGTATCCTTTGTTTCTCCTGTTTTTACTTTTGTATTTCCCACCTTTTTGTCTCTGTGCTTTATTCTATTAATAAATAATATTCCTAGTGCCCTGTCTTCCAAGTCACTAATTTCATCTTTGGCTGTGTCTAATCAGCTATTAAACCAATCAGTTTCTTACTTTCAGTTATTGGTATTTTTTTAGTTCTAAAAATTTTATTCAATTTCTGTATCACATTGACTATTTCATTTTTATATTTGCCTATTCCATGCAAATATTCTTCTGATTGTTCTTGTGTATCCAGGTGTTTTATAGTTTGTGTCTGTCACGTGTAATATCTGATGCCTTTCGCAGTTTTGTTCTCTTGTATTTTTTCCTTGTGGCTCTGTTCATGGTATGTTGTTTGACTGTGTACTGTGTGGTGTTTGCTGTTGTGTTGTGCTGTGGTTTATTTGGGTTTTGTTTGTTTCTTTGCAATTATATTTAAAAGGCTAACTATAGGAATCATTTGAAATAAAAGATGAAAATATGTTTTTCCAAGACAAATACCCTGCTTCTAAACTGTGTACTGCCTGTCTTGGAACATCTTCATCCAAGTTCAAGGTTCACAGTTACTGAATTATTCAGGAAATGTGAGCCTGGCTCCATCTCCACGTGTAGGTGCCGTGGTTCAGGTTCTCCCTAAGTTTGAGAGTTAGCCCTTCACGGCCCTGCCCGTCATGGGAAGGAGGCCCTCTTGTTGGACCTCCACCTTTCGATGTTCCTGGTCTTTACTTTTGCTCCTTGCACAGGTGGACTATGGAAGGGAAAGTCCAAACTCTTGGGGAGGGCGTGTGCTCTCAGGGCAAAGGAGATCGTATGGTCCCTGACCTCTCTGGTAGCTGATTTGGATTTAGTCCAGAAATTTCTCACTATCTACTCAGTTCTTTATTTCTTTTAAGAATTAAAAAAAAAAAAATTATACAGTATTTCTTATTGTTTTCAGTGGGAACATTGAAAACAATTCAGTGGGAACATTGGTTCAAATAAAATACCTCCCATTACCCTAGATCACAGAACTTTTTTGCAATTTTTCTTTTTTTCTTTTTTTTTGACCGTGCTGTGCAGCTTGTGGGATCTTAGTTCCCCACCCAGGGATTGAACCCAGGCCACAGCAGTGAAAGCGCCAAGCCCTAACCACTGGACCACTCGGGAATTCCCTGTAATTTTTGTGTAAAGGAAGTTATACAAATTTGATTAACTTCCATGGCAGTACTTTCCAACCTAAAATTTTGAGGTCTCAAATATGATAAACCTTATCCTTGAGAATGCACCAAGCTTTCTTTTAACAACAAAATACAACTATATCATAGAGAACCTGGGAAATGAAGGCTTTTAAAAAAACATCACTTGGATAAACAAACTACAGTATATCTATACAATGAATACTATCCATCAATAAAAAGGAATAAACTGTTGATCCATACAATAACTTGGACATAACATTCTTGAAGTTACAAAAGTGTAATGGTGGAGAATAAATCCCTGGTTGCCGCGGGTAGGGCTGGGACAGGTGTGACTCTTGAGGGGGAGGGGGAGGAGGGTCCTTGCCATGATGGAAACGCCTGTGTCCTGTGGGAGACGGATGGACAGGCTGGTGATGGGAACCTCTCTGTGGGACCCAGAGCAGAGAGTGCAGAGCCTGGATCAAGTCTGCATTTGAGTTAGCCGCACTGTCGCAGCAGGTCTGTGTGGGGATAGCGTGCAGTGGTCGTGCAACATGTTACCTTCAGCGGAAGCAAGTGAAGGGCACACGGGACTCTCTGTCTTGTTTGCCACTTCTTGTGAGTCTAAACTGTTTCAAAATTAGAAGTTATTAAAAAGCACCCTTGATCTATGAGAGTGAGTATCTGTCTTAGAGGCAGACTTCAGGCTCTTGAATCAGGGGGTGTGAGTCTGCTTTCTTGTGTTGATGCCATGACAGCTGTGGCCGCGGGCAGGTCTCCCAGCCTCTGCGCCTCAAGTTTTCTCATCTGTTTCTCCATGGGCCGAAGTTGTGTATAAAACAGTGCGCCAAGAGCATGACTTTGCTCTTTGTGCCTTTGTCCTTCTGGCTCTTCTTACATTCAGCTTCTTGTATCAATTTGTGTTGGCTTTTAATAGAACGCTGAGTACCTCTTTCATCTTATCAAATACATTTACTACCTCATTTGCCTTTTAACTAGACTATGGTGTTTCTTCATGAAAGAGCTACGGATGCAGTTTTTAGATGATGTGAGTGTAAGGCAAAGGGGGATTACCGCCGTGCTGAACAGCCCCTGGGGAAGGACGGGCCTCCGCTGTCTGGGTGCGGCTGGAACAGGGAGCCGGGCGTGCCCTCGGGCTCTTCCCGTGCCTGTGGACTCTGCTTCCCTCTGGCCGCGCGCCCTCCTCAACTGGCTGCACAGATGGCGTTGGAGGCCTCGGGCTCACGTTCTGCTTGCTTAATTAAACTCTTGAAAAGCGAGTACTTCTCTCCAACCCGTTGAGGAAAACTCCCGGGAGGGCACCAGCCTTCCGGTGCCACTGCTTGCCCTCATGCAGTGTGGACTGTCCAGGCCCAGCACGGGGGTGGCCGTGCCCACTGGCCGGGCAGGGCAGGCTCTGAGAGCGCGGGGCCGCCTCCTGCCAGCCCCCCGGCCGCGCTGCGTGGGTTCGCTGTGGGCAGTGGTCCCTTCGGGACGAGAGCCGAGCTGAGCTGAGCTTCTGCAGCCCGGGGAGGCTCCTGACTTTCTGCCCCAGGCTTTCCCTCCGTCAGCTTCGTTATTAAGATTCTGCTGGATCTGGGGTGTTTGCCCTGTTTCCTTTCGCTATTCCTTCATCCTTTGACTTTACTTTTGGAGACATTTTAAGGTGTATCTGTTAAATTGCTTGTAATTAGTGTATTGATTTATTTGTTTAGAAACTGAGAGACGTGCTATTTTTAATAGGAATATTTACCCTTTCACATAATTGACACAGACTATTTGGCCTCACTTCTGCTGTGTGTATTTGTACTGTTGCTACACAGATGTTTTACATGCACACGCGTGCACATACAGCCCTGCAAGGCCTCCCCACGTGCGGCCTGAAACCACAGTGAATGCTGGGAGAATCCTGAATTCCCCTGTCTCCATTCACCCCAGGATTTGACCCTCTGATCAGTATTTGGTTGTTGTGGGACCTGAGAAGATGGGCTGATTCTCCCTGAAGAACCTTCTGGGTTTGTGCCCGTCCTCCTGACGTGGGAGACGCACTCTCAGAACCGCGGGACCCGTGCTTACCAAGCCCACGGCCTGTGCCACCTCCTTACTCGCCTTCTGGCCTCCAGGCTTTCTTTCGTTCTGTCCACCTTGGACACTGAGGCTCAATTTATTTTTTGAAACACTATTTTATTTCAAATCCCCAGTCCATCCACGCCCACTCCAGAACTTGATAATGTGATTTAGAATTTTGCTTCTACCAATTTCAGCTACCTTTCATACTTAACTAGATTTTCTGTTCCTTGGGACCCAAGACTACATTTTGTTTATCCTCTTGTGTGTTGCAGTGGATACAAATCACAGGGGCAGTTAGCCTATTGGGGGGAATATCCGATCTGCCAGTGATGGAATGTCCATGACTTCTGAGCCCCGGAGCCTGGCTGACCGCCTGCCTTCCTAGGTGGCACCCACGTGCTGCCCACCCCCATGCTTTCCATTTCAGCTCTGCCTTTTCCATGAAACCTTCTCTGGCTGTTCAGGGCCAGTGATCATCTGCTCCACCAGCATGACTCTCAGTCACCCGCTTTGATGCGCTGTTGCTGACACGTGGCATTTTCCAGGTGCTGTTACCAAGGCTCAGAAGGGTCAAGTCTGTCATCAGCCCAGATCACGGAACTAGTACATTTGGGAATTAGGAATCCATACAAGTCATATGTAACGTCATTCCTGTAAAATTCCATTAACCCATGCTTCCCCCCAATGGAGCAGCTTCAGGGGAATTCAGGGGGTTG